>NC_044006.1:62701203-62928703 GCF_900496995.4 Aquila chrysaetos chrysaetos | reverse complement strand
CAGAAGTTGTTTTCCATGAGTGTGTCTTGGGGAGTGAGTGTGCTAGGCTTATTGGCATTTGAATAGGATTAACAAATCTATTGCTTGTTTTATTAGAGAAGGTAGTCAAATCAAGAGCACTGATGTTTTTTTCAGAGGTTCCCAAGAAGTAAATAAAAAAATTCTCAGGGGGAAGAAAGAGAGAATTAGAATCTGTCTATTAGGGAAGTAATTTACAGGAAATAATTTCTTCACCAGTAATGGGAGAAAGTCAGGTCTGAGTGAAGGAGCACTGACTGCTTTGATCTGTATCAGAAAGAATAGGGAAGAAATGGAAACAAACGTGCTGTTGGTTGTTGTTTAGATTGCTCTATAAACTGTGGTAGATAAAGCAAGTAGTTATTTTAAAGTAAGTAGTAAGCTTCAGTAATCTACAAGAATGAGGCTCTAGGATAAAAATGTCCTAAGCAATTAGTGAGCTAGGCCTGTTAGCCCTGATCCAGGTCATGCAGTTCAATTCTGTACAAAAATTAATTAAATAAAAATTGCTCCCAATGACAGAAGTGCACCACAGATGCAAAAGTAGAGCAGCTCAACACGTTAGCCTGTTAGTGCAGTGGAGCTGGAGCAAGGGTTGTTCAGAAGGGTCACTGGGAAGGAGAAGGAAAGGTTTGCTTCTTGCAAAAACCTGTGTATCTGATGCTGGTCTCAGGTAATTTGAATTCTGTGACTGTTGAGTTACCATTGTGCAGCAGCTATAAAGGGAGGGCAGCAATCAGGATAACTTGAGTAACAAGCTTGTTCTTCACCATTAGGTGGCTGTCTAAAACAACAAAAAGTAAATTCTAGCTCCTCGTTGAGATTTTTGGAGCAGTGCTAGAAACTTGGCTGCAACTCTGTTTTTTCAGCAGATTAGTGGAAGGATGTATTCTAGCATTAACTCTTTCTTTCTTCCCCATGTTGGGTTAGTGGGATGCGCCACATGCTCGTGTATCATCTACTTTACACATGCAACAGCAAAACCACCCACATCCTAAATCCTGTTTAAACTTTTATAGTCTCTCTTCTTGTCCTGTTTTAACACACCTGCTGAAGGAAACACCCTGAAGACATTGAAAGAAAGAGGTACGTGCTTTTCCCAGTGTAGAGAGCTGCTCTGTCGGAACTGGAATTAGTGCCATGGTCAGGGATAGAGGGAGCGATTTCCATTCCAGTTAATAAACTGTGTTAACCTGAAGCTAGGTGCTGTCTAGAACTGCCATTTAGGAAGTGGTGGTAATGGGCAAGTTGGGAAGAAGCTAAAAATCATAGAAGTGGGGCTTTGATGAAACTACCAAAGCACTATGTTGCTGGTTTAAGACTAGTTTTATAATTTTTTTCTGTTTCATAGTATAAGCATTTTCAAACGTTTGCATACAGAAGTCAACCATCCTGTGATCAACACTATTGATCCTGTGACTTTCTGCTCATGGTGACGAGCAAGCAGTCTCCAGTCTTGCTGGAGGCTGATTATTTTTTAAAAGGCACGTCCTTCTCAAATCTAGCATAAGTGCAAATGATAATGTTGTTTACCTTACCTTTTTGGAGATGTGATTGCATAGGTATTTGTGGGATGTAATTGGTTACCTTGCCATGGTTGGGCCTGTGCTGTCAGTAGCTAAGGAGTGCTGTTAATGTTGCAGAACTTGCATGCCGTTTACTGATTTTCCATTAACAGGATGGAATGACTTAACAGTGGTAAAAAGACATTCTCTTTCTCTAGATTCCACTGTGATTTCCGTTTTCCTAGTGTCTATTTAAGTGTTTAAGCAATTCAGTCCTATGTATTCAGTCCTATTCAGCCCTAACAGGCCTCCACTGATCACAGTACTGGACAATAAACATGAATAAAGTAGTTCAGTGCTATTCAGCCAGAGATGATGCTTAGTGTGTTAGGTGCTCATTTTAAATCCCCATGTCATTTTGTTACACCCGTGCTGTAAAAGCAGCTATGGGCTACAGCTTGATTGGCTGGTTTTGTATGGGAGAGTTGTCGGTGCCATAACCAGCATTTTTAGGTTCACTAGAAGACAGGTTTGATGAGAGATGTGAGGCCTTTACAACAATCTTCTTTCATCAACACTGTATCTCAGGTCTTGAGGAATTATAAAACCAGTGGCACTGATAGAGATAAAATCCTTTTCACTGAGGTCTGTAGGTTTCCTGTCCTTTCACATGTGGTTTTCAGTGCATTGCCAGTGTAAATCAGTCTGTAGCCATCAGTAATACTTGCCTAGTTGATGTTTCTCATGATAGTTTCCATTCTTGAAAGATTATTTCATGAAGCAGGAACTGTAGTGAGGCAGCCAAACCAGTTAATAGGGGCAAACATCATCCATCTGCTAATGCTCTGACACAAAGCTGCTGTTGACTTCTCCTCCTTCCGGGAGATGGTACTTCCAGGGGTGTCCCAATAACATTTAATTCTTGAGATACTTGGTTTTTAATAAGCTTTAATTTTCTATGTAGTGTGTTTGTTGTAAAGATGCTTACAAAAAAGCAAACCCATAGTAATGCAAAATTGTATTAAAGTATCAAAACCCCATAAATCCTTTTGGAAGTGCAAGAGCCAAAATTAAAAAAACGGATTTTACCTACGGCAGCGCACAGTAAGGAAAGCGGTAGTTTAAAAGCCTTTAGCTAACACAGAACAAAAATACAGAGTTTACAGATTCTTCACAGGTCAGGTAACATTGTACAGAAAATCAATAATGTACCAAGAATTTGGTGTCCCTTCCAGCAGTAACCTGTCACTAACTTGATGCTCAACCACTGTTCCCACAAGTACTTTCTGCTTGCGGGTACCTGCTCAGCAAGCCATCGCCATCCTTGAGATAATAGTCACGTTCAGCATCAGAGATATGATGGAGGGGCAGCAGATAACAATAGGCATAAATAATACAAAAGAAATGTCCAGTGACTCAAGTCTTAGATAATGTTCCCATTTTCTTACTGCTTCCTGGAGAGACACAGACTAATCCTGCTTCGGTGAGTTGCTCCTGTGCCCGGTTTG
Source organism: Aquila chrysaetos chrysaetos (assembly GCF_900496995.4). Taxonomy (NCBI): domain Eukaryota; kingdom Metazoa; phylum Chordata; class Aves; order Accipitriformes; family Accipitridae; genus Aquila; species Aquila chrysaetos. Next base: position 62,925,672 of record NC_044006.1, on the reverse strand, counting down.
CCTGCCAGGCCAGCAGGCAGACTGCCTTCAGGTTCCTGAAAAGCCCACAGCGCATTCAGAGCTGAGACTCTCCAAAAGTTTCCCAGTGTGCCCTTGAATAATCCGTTTGTTACCCTCAGGAATAACATGCATAGCATGTGTCAGATTACTCATGATCAGCTTTAATCAAGCTTTAAGATAAAGCGGTAGTTGCTTAGAATTGTAGGCTTGAAAAACGGAACGAAGTTATAACCAAAGAATGCAACGGCGTGCAGCACTAGAGGTCTGTTTACAGCTTCTCGGGGGCTGCTTGTATCTTGGCTGAGTTGGCAGCAAGAGCCAGCCCCACAGAAACCGTCCCCAGTACAGATTTGGCCTGAAATCTGCCTAAAGTTGTACCTCTCCCAGCTCTACTTCTAAGCCTGGCTGCTGGTGTCCCTCAGAGCGGCTGCTCTGGGCAGGCCAGGCCTTCTCCTTTCTCACCCACCTGGCCTTGCGCTGAGACATCGCCAAGTAAAATGGGGGACTTTGTGTTTTCCCTCCTGCCTGTTGTTTTTCTGATCAACGCATGTTATTTCTTAAAGAGATCATGCTCTTGACTTCAGCTTAGTTTGTAATCGGGAGCAGCTTGGATACAGCTCTATAGCTTGGCTAGCTGAAATGAGGCAAGAAGAGTCAGAAGATCTAAGAGGAAAGCTAAAATCATTCCTCTACGTGGGCGTCAGGAAAGAGACTTGTGAGCTCACAGTTCACAACAAACCAGTTTTTAGAAAGATTTCACTCTATACAGTCCAAGCACACCATCAAGGGTTCCTCCCAAACCACAGCAGCAGATACACGTGTCAGGAGCAGCAGCGGCATGTCTGACAGTGCAAAATGGCCGGCCTGGCTGGCGTTTGCAGTGATGGGACACGGGTTGTAATGAAGATCTGCGCTTATTTTCTATGAGTTTATTCACGTGAGTAAAAGCTTTAATGTGCTTCTTCCACAGGTAGCCGTAAGGGCTCTGCGACAGTATTTGGCAGTGGTTGAGCTGCTGCCAGAGCACTGCAGCCACCATTCGCAGGGAACAGTGCTGCACTCCGAAGGACTCGGAGAGGAGCTGTGAGAGTATCCAAAAGGCTGAAACGGAGCTCAGCCTGTTTCATTCAACGTGCTACAGAGACCTGAGCACAACCTCCAGGTGCCTACAAGGACAGCAGTGGCAGGGCAATAGAAGGCCCTTCAAGCTACCAGAAAAACATACTTTACCAGGTATGATCATTTATGCTTAGAATTACCAAAAGTCTGGTGGACTGCGGTTCCTAGTAATGTTTAAATCAGGACTGGATGTTCTTCAAAAGGAACCATGGATTAGGTTACAGAAGATTCAAGGGCAGTCCAGCACCATGCACAGTGCAGCAGATCCTGGTGCCTGGTGGCAGGACCAGAGGCAATGGGCACAAACTGAAACACAGAAGGTTCCCTCTGAACATCAGGAAACACTTTTTCAGTGTGAGGGAGACCGAGCACTGGCACAGGTTGCTCAGGGAGGTTGTGGAATCTCCATCCTTGTAGATCTATGTGGTCCTAGGCAACCTGCTCTAGGGGTTGGACCAGATGACCTCCAGAGGTCCCTTCCAACCTCAGTCATTCTGTGATCTTTCCTGGCTTCAAGATCTACTGACAGAACTCAGAGCAGGTCATCATTCCCTACTCAGTGTCTTTAATTTTTTATTTTTGTGAAATTAGCAGGGTTACTGGTTCCCAGCATACTAACATGTGTAACAGAGATCAGAATTTCATTCTGAATAGGTTCCAGTCCAGCTGCTGATTACATTCCAAAAATTAGTATTCCAGTCACATGCTGCTATTGATTAAGTCTTGAACACATTCTAAATAATTGTTGGTGAATCCAGGGCACTTAGTGGACAAGTTAATATTATCTAATTACAGTTATCCCACATACACCTGGTCCTAAGCTTTAGCAATCAAAACTATGGTTTCATTTTCTGTAAACATTCCTTAGATAGTTAATGTAGTATGAAATTATTTTGTGTCACAAAAAAATTATGTGTAAGCTATACTAGAAAAGCGGGAGGAAATTATACCAGGGTGTTGCCTACACTGACATCATACGTGGATTTTGCTTGCCACATGTGACCAATTTCTTTGAAAATTAATGTATACATCTGAAAAATAAACTATGTCTTACACTGAGTGAAGATTAAGGTTAAAAATTAATTACTTTGAAAAAAACGCTATCACAATTAGCTTCTTTAGCACATATATAGTCAGAAATTGGAGGTCTTCAGATCTTTTTATGGGTTTCTGTTGTGTTTGTAAGGTTGATCGTGGCTACAAACCCTCTCATAACAAACCTGTTTAAAAGTTAAATATGGTTTGAGGCCAGCACAGAATGTAATTATACATTTGCTGATATCAATCCTAATTTTGTCTCATTTCAGAAAGTTGGTTACAGCTTAAGGATTCCTCATGTTTAAAATGCCATTTTGCTTAACACTGGGGGAGGAAGGTGGTCCTGGTCCAAGGTCAGTGGGAGTGGAGTCATGCGGAGGCAGACGGACAGGAGCAGCTATTTGTCAAAGGAACAAAGCCACGTCCCTGGGGAAGGGATTTTACTGTGTTTGAATTCACAAAGATCTGAAGCCAGGAGCAGCTTTCAGAAGCAAAAGCCAATCTGTGTAAGGCTGAGAGATTCCTGGTGTTGGCCTGGGAGATCTTGCTGGTCATGGAGACAAGATAAAACTTCTAAGGAAAGACAAACCTTGCTGGATTACAGCTCCCTGTTAACTCCAGCACTCACCCTTCAAATCAAATCTAATCTAATCTAATTGCATCATGTTGGAATATCTCTGGTAATGGAGACCAAGAAACCATGGTTACCTTCGAAGAGTGTGCACACAGACTGACTTCCAGGGGTTCTTCTGAATGCATCTCTCTTGCAGCCTATGTCCTTCCCTCTGAGCCACGGAGGTTGCTACATCCAGTTATGTTGTTTATAAACAAACAAAATGGGCAACTGTCACCCTGTCTCCACTTATTAATATTGTGACTGATCTATGCAGAACATACAGCTTGCATAAAATAAAGAACTGGACTGAAGTAAATGAGAGCTATGAATGGGAGTCAGGATCTTCTGAGCTTCAGCTGAAGGCATCACAAGATTTCCCTTTATAGTGCTGGATTAGTTCTTCACCTCTGCTACATTTCCTCTTTCAGTGAAACGAATGCTGTGGTCTTACTCACATGAGAAAAATAACTGATATTAAAACCTGGAAACTGGTGTTGAAACTTAGAAACTGCTCCAGGTTTTAAGCACTAAAGATCTTATTGATTTCACTGTGTGGGTACACTGTAATGAAGTCAGTTTTGATTTGCAAAAGTGAATTACACTGTAAAAGTAACATAGCAGTGAGATAGAAAATAGTTTAACTGGAGCCAGCTTCCCAAGAACACCAAACCCTTGGCTGGCCTTGGCAGCTGTCATCCCTCTGTGTCTCAGTGTACAATTGCTGCATAAGCAGTGGAGAAACCTTGTCATTTTGAACTTCAAGATGAAAGCAATCGTTATTTACAGTTACACCCAGTGACCATTGTGCACAGGAAGAGTGTGATTATAAAAATACAGTTAGGACAAGTCTTACAAGTCTTCCCTACCTGAATCCTGGCAGGATACGTATTGCCCTCATTGGATTAGATAAACTGCAGCGATGCCCCTGCAGTGACGCAGAGCAGACCATACATTTTTAAAGTTTGTGCAGACTAGAGCTGTCACTTCTGGGGGGAGAGTCAGGGTCTTGGGAGCTCTGATGAGCCTCTTTAGATTCTTGTAGGACCCGGAGTCTCAGAGGAGAATTCCCCTCTCAGTCAGGGCACTTTCCACTGAAACACAAGCAACATCAGTTTTTACACCAGTTTTGACAGACAGTATCTTATAGGATGAAAAAAAAAATTGTTATTGGTTAGTAATCATCATTCTTTGAGCCACAGGTCTTGGTTTGCTCAATTAAACAGCACATCTTGTCCCATGTGACAAGATGGTATACCGGTATACCCAAGATAATCCGCACCAGGCTGACAGATGTGACGCACAGTCTATAGGAGACCTGTGCTGTTCTGGAGTGGCAGCTGGAGGCCAGGCTGGCTGCCCCAAGACATTTCTCCTGACACTGTATTTAACCGTTTGAATCTCTCCTGCGGCGCCTGTCTTGAACATCCACTAACCACCCTCGTCCCCTCCCTGAGTCTCCCGCGGGTGCTGGCTGAGGCAGTGGATGGCTCAGGCATCACTCCCGCCTGTATGGCCGTGAGAAGGACAGGGTCTGAGTGTGCCTACGGGTGCAAGGTAAGGTAGAAGAGGATGTGGCCTGAGTGCGTGGTGTCTGCATCACAGATGGTTGTTCATCTACAGCCTGACTATACAGGTGGATGTTACGTCCCACAAGCGACAGCTACTAGTAAGTAATGTTTCTTTGCTCCACTGATCAGAGGAATCTGTCTCTGCACTAACAAACTCTTGCACCAAATTCAAACCCCTCAGTTTTTAAGTCTTGAGGCTACATTGCAGCAGACAGCGGTAAATTCAGAGCAAAAAGCACTTAATTCTTTTGTATAAAAACATACATACAGTCAGCAAAAGGACAGTTCCGGGTAAGATGAAAGTAGATCCAAGTTGGGAGGCAGGACAGTATTTAATCATCAAAACTAGAGCAGAAGTTATAACCTCATGGTTCTTCAATCAATGAGGCACACATTAAAGGAAATGGCTGCAGTGAATCCCCCCATTTCTGGCTAACACTTTTGTAATGCATTTGGATTTTTCTAGTCCCTCCTGCAAAGGCAACATACAGTTTTGCAATACTTTCAAGTAGCATCAAGGACATAAAGTTCCAGTTCCGCATCTGTGATGTATCAATTAACTTGAGTGACTTGGAAAGCTTACCTTGAAGTTGTGCACATAATGTTGACATTAAAAAAGAAAATGCTGCCAACATTTGTTGAAGTGCCAAAATGAAAGTGCTCTGTTCAGGCTCACCCCAGCCACCTCATTGTTCCCATCCTATCTCACAGGATAATCAGAAAGTGTCTGGGCGATTCTCCACCCTTTCCTCATTTTCTCTGCAGGGAAGCATGAGATCAGCAGCTTTCTCCTTTTGTTCATTTTTGTCCTTTGCATGTCTGCTATTTGTTTTCATTTATTAGAATGTATTTTCTTAAATAGAAAAAAAAATTTGGGGTATAATGCAGGGATACCTGCAGCCTAGGGAAGCTGTCTCTTGAGACCCCATATAGCCAGGACTACTCTACAGAACCATTTAGAACACTTAAATTTTAGGTTTCTGCTCTGAATTGCACTATAGAAATTTCCTCCTGACTGTAGAGACAGCACAGGGATATTAACCTGGCTGGGCTAAAGAAAGCTTTTGTGAATACCATTGTAGTGATTAGCAGGTTTATATTTGCTAATTTGGTATTCCAGTATTTAGTGATGTCTCTGGAAGTAGGAGGTGTTAGTGGTATAGAAATGTTTACATATAGCTCCCAGCTAGCTAGTAAATATTCAAAGACCCAAGTCTATTAGTGCCAGGAAATAAATTGTCTGTTTTTAACATACAAATAGCACCACACAAATAGCAACCAAAAGCAAGAATTCTGTGGTCTGCAAGATTTAAGAAGTATTTTAAGAAAACGGGAAAGGCAGTCTGGATAACTACATCATTAGTTACTCACTGTAACTAGTGGGACTGTTACTCACCTATTTTAGAGAGTTTGGTCACCATTCCACGTCAACTTCTTTTAATCTGTAAAGTTTCTGGCAATGTCAGATGACAAACCACACACTATATCTTGTATTTATTTCCTCATGTAAAATCAGGAATTACATCTTTACCTATCAAAACCACAAGTACTAGCCATAAAAAAAACCCTTGTTGGTGCAGAATTCCTTTTGGTAAAACTTCCTGTGCTTTACTCATGCTCATTCTGATGTCTCTGTTATCAATCCCTTGCTTTCCCAGCTGTATAGCAAATGGGCTAATGACATAAACTAAATGCCATAAGAGCTTCTGGCCACAAGCTAATTCACACTGTTCAAGGCAAGACAGGCCAACAAGAAAAGTGCCTGAAGTGAAGCATGGGTAGCCACTGTTCTGGTAGTACAATGTGTACCCTTCACTACTGGCAGAATAACAAAGTGAAAGAACTTGAGGTCAAATCAATCCCCAGCCATAAATACAGGGCATTGACTTTAACAGCACTTCTTTGGTACATCTAATGGCAGAATGACATAGAGGGTGATATTTCCATTATGATTCATTTTTTCAGCCTCGGAGGTACCTGTCATTGCTACCCTGTATTGCCTCGTTTCATGGATTCCCATTATTTTTTTATCTTTTTTCCAACCATTTTCTGGAGAGTCATTTTTATTATTCTCAAAACTGCTAAGGAATACAGCCCGCATATGCAGAGTAATCTGAAGAGATTAGCGAAAATGACAAATTTCCAACTGTTAAACTTTTCTGTGTCCATCTTTTCACCTGTACTTGGTTCTGCCATAACAGTTGGCTTCCATTCTCCCCATTTTATACTCCTTCCTTCCCTCCCTGGTAGATAGATAGCTACCCTCCACATGAGGATTTAAGCAGAAAAGGAAACAAGGCAAGCTTTCGACCCTCTGGTTGTACCAAGGATTCCCATGATGAGCAGGGAAGTTGTGTTCTCCACAGCAGTGCCTAGGACTCTTCTCTCTGTGGGTTTAGTGGATTTCAGTTGCATGCCATGAGGGATTACTCTAATCTTCAGGTACATGTAGCAGAGGTAATTCACCTTTTAATCCATATTTAGCAAAAGCCTTTCAACACACCTCTACAGTGCAGATGAATACCTTTAGCATTTGAGTACCAAATACTATAGTGGGTAAAGAATAGAAGTACGCTGGAGTTTAGAGCCCAGGCGTTATGCATGGTACTGATTTCTGTCTGTATGTTACTGCCCTGAATTCTGAATGGATTACAGAGAGGAACTGTAAGCAAAATGGTCAAGCAATAAGGAATAAAATAGTGGCCTCTAGATAGATAAAAGCTAATTTAGTCTACTGTGATTGTATCATAACAATCTCATAGAAAATAAGTCCTTACTAGAGAAAAGAATAAGAGACATACTTCACCTCTGGGAAAATTCTCCCCATCATATACCTGAAGGAGGCAAGGTAACATGATAAAGAACAGGAACAGTTGGTATACCAAAACAAAAAAAAAAAAAAAAAATCAAAGCATCAGCATCTATTGCTATCTGACTTCTACTGAATTCATGGTGTGCTCTGCATGAGTTTCTAATGCATCTTCAAGTTCCTTTAGACATTTACACTATCTATTCTGAAACTAGTAGATTAGAAACTCTGTAACCCTTCTGGTCAATGTTTCTACCTTTGATTATTTTCCCACATAAGTGTTAATTGAATACAGTCTGGCTGGAAGATTTAGGGAACATCCCTCAGATGCAGGGTACCTAATGGGATTTGAAATGCATAAATTAGTAATTATGTCAAATTAGGGCCAGATTTTCAAATTCTAGATCCAGTTTCTATGTGATTATCTAGCAAAGTAAATTAGGCCTTCGTATGTCTAAGCATCCAATTTGCATGTGTAATCAAATATGTAAATATTCATGGCCTCAGATGCATTTTCCTTCTCATTCTGATAATATATGGGAGACTGAATTGTTTCTTGTTGAAAATCTCACCCTTCATTTTGGTCATTTAAACACATCTAGGGCAGTTGTAGCAGATGTGATACTGCAGCTTAATATTAACCTGTTGTATTTTAACCTTACCCAGCACTTCCAAATACGTGATCTCTGTTCAGTTCCCTGCATCTTCAACCATTTGGAGTGAAGTTTCTCTTGGTAACTATCCGTCATGGAGCACAGTTTCTAAACACGTTACTACAGCTCAGCATGTTCACCTCAGCCAGGGCCCAAAGAGCAGCTGCTGTGGTCCTCACCCCAGACTGGAAAGCAAAGGAGTCTGCTGTAGTTATTTGTGGCCCAAATCAGAAGATGTGCAGGGTGCAAGGCAGCCGAGGGATGAGGTGGGATGTTTTTGTGATCAAGGCAATTGAACACCTCTCTGGAGAATTGGGTCCTGTCATCACATTTGCCACATTCTTCCTTTTGCTGCAATTCAAGTCATTTAAAACAAATGTTTCAGATGTGTGGACAGGTCAATATTTCAAAGGCTAACTTGAATCTAGGGAGCCTCTTCCAGCAGCCTCCATGGTCAGTAGAGAAGGACAGACTCCTCCAGAGGTGATCTGAAATCTCAAGTTAGGCACTGCTCCAAACAGTGTTTCTCAGTGTATACTGTGCCACATCTAAATGTGGTCTGCAAACTAAATTAAATTAATTTTTAATTCACAGATATTCTCAAATGCATGAGCACACAAACAAATAACGGGGAGGGACATTCAGAGTTTGGCCCCAGTTTTATTAGCTGGAAGTGACAGCCAGTGTCAATACTACACAACATGGATATTCCCGAAAAGCTAATGAAGGGGGCCTCCAATTTTTTTTAAAAAGTGAGAAATGTTATCTATAGGAGCTCATCTCTTAGGATAAAATTAACTGTTGTGGGTCTTTGTAATCGTATACTCCTTATGATTTGAGTGTCTGACTTAGGACTTCAGCATCTCATCTACAGAATTTTAAATATTCACAACTAAATTAAGAGGAGCAGCACTTCAAATGAAATCTAACAATCATAAAAATAAATACAAATAATATATATTACACATAGAAAACTATATTTGATGTCGAGAACTCTGAGAAAATGCATTTTCAGATTGTGACCTCCAAATTAGCAGACATTTCATTATCTCTTCACCATCTGCCCCTGGGTAATACTCATAGAATAGAATCATAGAATAATTAGTTTGGGTTGGAAGAGACCGTTAAAGATCATCTAGTCCAATGCTCCTGCAATAAGCGGGAACATCTTCAACTAGATCAGGTTGCTCAGAGCCCCATCCAACCTGACCTTGAATGTTCCCAGGGATGGGGCATCTACCACCTCTCTGGGCAACCTGTGCCAGTGTTTCACCACCCTCATCGTAAAAAAATTCTTCCTTATATCTAGTCTAAATCTACCCTCTTTTAGTTTAAAACCATTACCCCTTGTCCTATCGCAACAGGCCCTAGTAAATCCTTCATCTCCTAGGGTTTGTAGTGGTGCAAATAAAATATTCCCTGTGGCTTCTCAAGCAACAAAGCGCAGCGTACAACACTTGAATGTGACTTTTGCTGACTCCCTCTTGACTGGATGAAGCATCATGCTCTCTGCTTATTTAGAGCTGCAGATTGGCCCATTCTAGGCACAGACCCAGCTATAACTTAAAACGATATTTCCAAAAAAGAAATGCAAAGAAAAGAAGAATGAGAAGAAACAAACAACAAAAAGCAGGGTGGGAGCAGGAGCAAAGTCTGAAAGCAAAATGAACTTCAAGCCCAAGAGGCTGAGGAGAGTCACACAGGCATTCAGCTCCCCCAGCTCAGCCTTGGCAGCAGGGAAAGGGGGGGGGGCAAAAAAAGGGTTAGCATCCATATCCCCTCCTTGCTGAGCACAGGGGAGAAGCATTGATTGCTGGCACCGTCATGGGAATATCAGCTCACACAGCTGTGCAAGGTGGTGCTGAGGAGCTTCTACCTGCTTTGGAGCAGCCCACAATCAACATGGCACAAGGGACAATGCTTCCTGCCACAGCTCTCCTGGCTTCTGCTGGACCTCTGTGGCCAAATATGCAATGGCCTTTGCCTGTTCTGGTGCAGACAGGATTGCATTTCTATATCTGAAAAACAACTGATGTGACAGGGCTCAGTTTGACTCTCTAGCAAACGAACTGCATTGTACAATAAATCAAGATAGTTGGAAAAAATAGGCATGACTTAAACATTTCAGAGCTACACACATATAAATAATATAAATATAATAATAGTAATATAAACATGTTTAAATTGGGGCTATTCTTTGTTCCTGTATTCACAAGTTAGTATCTTCTTATAATTCTTAGTAATACTTGCTGCCCACTTTGGAAAAAAAAGCTCTTCTAACCTACCTTACCCATTTAGCTGTCATAGTCTTCTAAGTCCCCTGTCACTGCTAATGTTCTTAATCCTGAAAGTGCTCCATCACTGCTTTTAATTTGGCCTCGACCCTTACTGTGTTGTGCTCGAATCACAGGTGAATAATTGGTCTCAGAACCAAGCATGAAAAACAGAATCTTAGGGAAAACAAATTAATGCATCCACTGCTGCAGGTAAGTCCGCTAATGAAATTATGGACTAGAAGCTCACATCCTTGTAGCTAACCTTAATCAGCAACATAAACATTCATTAAAGAACAGGGCATAAATTCAGCTTTTTATTCATCTGAGTCTGTATTTTTGAACAAATTACTTCCAAAACTAATTCCTTTGACTGCAAAAGTGAAAGATAACTGAAAAGGATTCAAAAAACAAGATGTATTTTAATTGTCAAATTAGGAAGACAGTATTTATTATTATTATTTTAAGCTTAGTGGGGCAGAGATTGGTCTTACAGAAATGTATAAAATTATTAAGCTAATTTGGTGAAGCTGAATCAGCTCAGAAACTAGACATTTCCATACAAGTTCGGATATTTAGAAAAAGAAGTTTACAATGCCGATAATATAATTTATCAGCTATTTTAACAACAAGTATGCTTTGCTTGGATGAAGACTGTCTCTGTTATATGCATCTGACAGTGCAACTTGCAAAAGAAATACTGACCTGACTGCAGGGTTCACTTTCATTTAAGGGGAAGCTGAGTAGGTCTCTTCCTACATAAAGTACACTGAAAAATTCAGGTTCCCTTTTCTCCTTTCAAGCCCTTACAACATAAACACACTGTCTTAGGAAATAACACGTTCACTAGGTCTCAGTAGATAGCTACCACTTGAGAAGGGAACAACTTTAGTACCACCAGAAATGGAAGGATTAACTTAGGGGCATGGAAGGACCCACAGTGGGGCTTCAGGCTGCAGCGGGTGCAGAGAAGTCAAAAGCTTCTCGGAGGTAAAAGAGAGGATTTCCCAATCACTGGATCAAACCCACTCAGTGTCACTGAAGCTAATTTCACGTACTGCTTACAGCAATCTGGTTTTTACTGGAACTTCACAGGCTTCCTAGAGAGGAGGTTGATGCCCCAAGCCTGTCAGTGTTTCAGAGGCACTTGGACAATGCGCTTAATAACATGCTTTAACTTTTGGTGAGCCCTAAATTGGTCAGGCAGTTGGACTAGATGATTGTTGTAGGTCCCTTCCAACTGAAATAGTCTATTCTATTCTAAGTTATTCTATTCAGATGTCAGTGCTAGTGCCTATCTATCTGAGAGGCAGACCTTTGAAAATGCTGATTTTAAGTAATCTTGGTAAGATTTTAAAGCAAGTTTCACTGCATATATTATCTAAAATATTAACAGCCTGGCCTTGAACAATGCAATCTAAGAGAACAACCATTCTTAGCTAAAATTAATGCGGTGCAGGGCATGAGCACAAGGTTCATGGGTCAGACCAACACTTGGTGCCCAAGAAAGTGGTTAGTCTCCATACAAGTCTGAGATGATGCCGTATACACAAATGGACCAGCATCATGGCTTTTTCATGGCGATAGAGCAAACTGGTGCACTAGGTTACCACTTTCTGCAGACACCAACAACCATACTGCCAAATCCCAGCTTTGCAACACAAGATATCATGGTCCAGTTTCTTGGGAGTGTGTTAGAAATCACGCTTTCTAAATTGGCCTTCTGTTTTATTAAGTTTCTGGGATAAACTACTTTTTATCATCAAAGAATTCAAGTTGAAAAAAGAAACAATTGGTTTAAAGTGTTTGATTGTATAATTGAGGCTACGGATAAAATGGGATCAAATCACCTAAATAAATGCACTTCCATGTTCAATAATATTTTCTAAGCATAAAGATGGCATTATCTTAGGAGTAATATTAGTTTTAGAGATATGTATTTCATAAGGCTTGAAAGTTTGCATCTGTTTATAATTGCACATCTCAGTGTGATAATGCTCTTTCTTAAAGTATGCTTATACACAGATAAAGTAAGCCAGCCACATCAAAAATCAGAATTGAGATGATATAGCATAGATAAATCTGAAGTTTGGCATCTCTTGTGAGTTCAAAGCTTGTTTTATTCTTTAGAGTATTTTGTGGTCCTACTGATGATGTCATCAGTAGAGCAGGCATAACTTACTTTCAGTTTCAAAAAATGCTCGATTTAAAGCTTAAAACATTTGGATCATTAGTATGGGGATAGCTGTTGCTTTAGCATAGGAGATTGCCACAGAGTTGGAATCAGTGGCATGTTTTAGTATTTTGTTCACAATATGGTCAAGATGAAGAATCTCAGAAGAAAAACTTCCCAAGTTTTGTTTGATGTATCTAGAGATAATCAGTATCATTTGTATCTTGGAAAGTAAAGCATAAACTAAGGCTCAGGAAGGGCATTAAATTGTGCCCATCAAGAAATCTTATATTCCATTCTTCATTTCCGTAAACAGCCTCCTTATTTGTAGGAGCTGGCAGGAGGGGACTAATGCATCAGCAAATACTTCTACATGTTTGTGTGGGTAAGCACTAGCATAGCCTTGATGGCCATGATAACCACTGCTCCTCAGGGTCACAGCTGGCAAGCGAAAGGGTGCAGAGTCCTTTCTGCAGAAGGCTTGTGTCGCTGTATGTGGATTGGGGAGAGGGGGCTAGGAGGAGAAGATTGCCCAAGGATGAGGAGATAGATGTGGGTAAACACTGAACAAACCTTGAGAATTAAAATTAACAGCCTCTATTGCAGTTTCCTTGGCACCGGTGGTCTTCCTGCTGGAGCAGAGCCCTTGGCAAGCTGCTCGGATAAGCACTTTGTCAGACTGCTCGTCTTGGTGCTCTGGAGCAATGCCCGACTGTGGCTGGTGACGGCAATCAGCTGCCATCAGCCAAACCCACTTTCAGGCATTTGTATATCTAGTATATCAAACTGTTCGTCCTTGTTTCTCTCTTGGTGTATAGTTCATAGTTCTGTCCTTCCAAGCTGCTCTCCAGTCACTGACTGTTTTTTCCTGAAGTTCCTCTAGATTTGTCCAGTGTTCCAGGTTGCCTATTGTCCTTTTGCTTTACATTGTTGTTTCTCCTGACATAGACAAAATTGGTATAGTTAAGGTGTCTTCTGCAATAGGGTACAGAGGCTTGCCTTGAGGACATTTGTCTGCTTGCAACACAGGCCAGAGCTTAACAAAGGACTTCTTTTAGCTGTTTGGTAGTCTAAAAGTGCACAATTGGTCTCAAGCCAGGTCCTGACAGACATGGATCATCATTATCATGAAACCAAACACCACAACTGCAATTAATTTGGACCTCTGTAAGCAGACACATGAGGTTTGGTAAGTGATACAATCTCAGCTCTGAAAAAACTAACAAAAATGTGCTTCAATGCTCTGCATTGAAGATTAGGTTTTTAACAGAGCCAACACAGGATGTAACAGCTCCCTTTCAATGGGAATTTACATTTTCATTTCCCACCTCAGATTTAGAGGTACTAAAGTGATCCCACACCTTTGCATCTAGCAGGTATAGGAAAAAAATATTAAGTGTTTCACATAAGTAAAGGCACCAAAAAGACAGGTTAGATGATACACTGAATCCAGCTATGTAATTACCTCCTTGCTGGCAACCTCAAAAAAAACCTTCCCACAAAGTAAGTCAAGCGATGACAAAGATGATTTATCAGGGATATAATGCCTTCTTTCATTCCTTGTAAATGAGAATGATAAGAGGAGTCCATGGAATTCTCCATAGAGAAGTAGTTGTGGTCTCAGCAGAGATCTAGAGAAAGAGACAAGCAACAAGACTAAGCAGTAAGGAAAATAACATGCACAAAACCGCTACCTAATATTGAAGTACCAGAAAACAAAATAATCTAATTGGGGTTAGGATTTACTTCACATATGACACTCCATGCTGAATTTGTAATGAGAATAGGCGAAATCTTGCTAACACTTGGGCACCTTACACTGCTACCAATGATGATCCCAGTGTAGACCATCCTGAAAGAACTTGGATGTGTGTGTCAAACATTGTACACAGAGTCATGTCTTAGCAGCAAGAACAATTTTGTTGGATGTGCTGAATGTCTTCAGATCCTGCCTTTTCTAGCAAGTCTTCTACATTTAACCTGGAAGTTTCAGGGAGACATCCCACAATCTAGCTTTCTATAATATATCCAGCCGTGCCAGATCAGCTGAACAACCAACCTTCAATGATGAGATTATTGCTATAAAAACTACATTAAAATTGCACTCACTAGTGTATAGAAACCTGACAAGGCTTCATGCCTTATTAGAAACAGACTGTTTCAATATAAAATTGAAACAATAAAATTGAATATATGGCCTCTTTCTCAACTGCTACAGAGTTTTGTGGATCCTGGGCAAATTTACCTTTCAGTTACGCTTGGTCTAATAGACATTAGGATGAAAATATTTGACTTGGATTAGATGTAGAAGACAACCCAGCTGGTAATTTTCCATCTTGTCAGGAACATTAAGCCCATTCCCTGAAATAAATTGCTTGTTCAGTTTCATATGTCTGCTGGGGCTAAACACCCTGTTACAGTAAGATGGAAAAAGACAGATTCATCAGCAACCACAGAGACCAGGCCCAAAATAATTCGGCAGAGATTAGGCCTCGAGTTGGCACAGTGCCTGGGAGTGAATTACATCCATGCCACTGGACTTAGTGGCCTTCCTCATATGGCTCTTACTATATATTCCTACAGTGACTTAGTATCTAGCTCCATTAATTTACTTTTTTCCTCAAATATCTTCAAAATACCAATACCATAACTATCAGAAGATTTCTAGTGATGACACATTTGACACCCAGAAGCCTCATCTCTCTAACTCAGTTTGGCTTCTATGCCTCTCTTCGCTAGTCACTTCGCATTCATTTTGCTGTTCTTTGTCCTTCCCACTCCGTTTCCTGCTACAAATTTCTATCAATTCACTGTGAACGTGGCTCTCGGGTTTAGAAGACTTCAGTGAAAATATGGCAAAGTGAATTCTATTCAGAAAAGTACAAAGATTATGAGAAAAAGTATTCAGAACAGAGCTCTTGACTTTTTGCCAGAAGGTTGACTTTACACTGGTCGGCAGTGGAGCTCCACTGTTTGGCAGCAGCTATCACTCCATGGAAAGAAAAGGATTGCTCATCATCAGGATGTGTAGCAGGCCTTCAGGGCTTGTCATTCCCTGTGCAGACACAATGGTATCAGAACACTTTAACAGAGGAGCTCTTGCATGGGGTAGCAGCACTGAACACTGTAATGCAGTATTTGTTCAGAAAGCACAGCTGTCTTACTAGTAATAGCCAGCACTAAACTAGGCTGTTTTCAGCACTGTTGAAGTATCTTGTGTACCTTTTTTTTATTTTCAGCCTGAAGGCTTTTATTCAGGACATGGCAAATGGGATCGTTGTGACCTCAGCTCAGCTCTATCTGCTGATAGAGACATTATTTTTGGCCATAATGTCACCATTGCTTTAAATAATTTAGACTGAAAACCTTCAGGATGAATTTCACAGAGAGATGCCTGCAATGGAAATCATAATGTTTCCTGTAGCATCCTGCTCTGGGACAATGTCTAGAAGGAAGATGAAAACCTGAGCTCAGCTCTTCTTCTCTCCTGCATTTAAGCAAAGGCTGTGCAAGGCTTCTTGAGAAACTCAGCTACCGTCTGCAATGCAGTACCGGTTTCTGAGCTAACTCCACATTAGCTGGCTGGGACCCCACTAGCAATCAAGCTTTGGTGCACGGGTCTCAGCAGGCAGACTTGTCCTCTCACAGTGGCCGTTCTGCTGCTGTGATGTGACACACAAATCAGTTTCAAGCTACTGAGGGCATGTGTTCAGGGGAGACGAAAACAGAGAAAGGAGGCGGGACAGCACAGAGATGCAAAGCGTATGGGAACCAGGCCAGGGACCTTTAAATCTGCTTCCTGCTTTAGTTAACTTGCATTTGAAGAATAGATCTTACCAGATACTTCTATTGGTTCAGTCCTTTGGCTGAACTCAAGCAATCAAAAAAGTCACGACAGGCTGAAAACAAATTAAAACCCCACAGACTGTGCCCTTTGGCTCTGAGCCAGTGAAGTGTACACTCGGCAGTTTTTCAAAGACTTGAGGCCTGCTTCTTAGCAAGAAAAATCCCTGAAAGTGAAAATTCCCACATAACTGTCAGAATCCAAGGATCACAGGTCAGAGAAAAAAAAAATGGTATTGCAAATCTTGCTATAAACTGGGGACATCTGACAACGTTCATATTGCAGGAACCCAGGACCCTGTTGAGCCTAGATTTTTTTGCTTATTCGTGCTACGGACGATGACCACTACAGCCAATGTCTAGCCCATCTCCATCCATTCAAAATATAACATGACTGCTGTTACAAGTCAGAAATGGTGGGTTTCTGTGTCAGTTTATACATAGGTCTCTTGAAAGACAGCTGGTTTGGGCTTTTGGACAACAGCCAGCACTCACTGAAAGCACTCTGTAAAGAGTTTCTTAGTGAAACGGCTTAGGAAGTTGCCCATCCTGTTCTCAGTGCACATTGCCTTTATCACCGAATGCATGACCACATTGGCAGTATAACAAAGTTTCCACAGAAAAAGACTGAAAGGCTGTGGACACCAAATTCACACCGCACCCTTGGAAATGATTTCTGCCTAGCGAAGCTGGAAATAAGAGTTGTGAAGTGCATCGATGAAGAGGGCTGCACAGCTGCTACCCATATTAAACATTTCAGTGGAGGAAACCTCACTCTATAAAAGTTACTCATGCCCTAAGCAGCTTTTTCAATGAAGAACTCTCACTGAAATTGCTGAAGAGGAAAAAACAGCCTTGGTTAAGGCAAGAGATATATGTTTATTGGAAGTAATCCTAGATCCAGTGAAATTGCTTGCAAATTTTCATTGATTTCAATAGGATGGGATCTTGGCCACTTTTGATGGAGACGAGATGAACTCCATTGGATGGCAAGTCATTTAACTTTTCATATGGTTTAGTGCAGGAATTTGAAGAACGGCATCCTTCCTGGCATGCATGTAGTGACGTGTAGTCACTGTTTTACTGTTCCCAGCCTCTTGATAGCCTAAAGCTTAGGCAGAAATCTCAACTGCTATCTGATCTCACATGTTGTCTTTGATGCCCAAGTTGTATTGCATGACTGAAGAATTCAAACTCATTAACAATTACAAACGAATTAGCACGGATACAATTAAACATAAAACAATTGGGGTATATATCTATCTACAAATATCTTAATGTTAAGTTGCAAAAATCCCAAGTGACTGTCCACAGTAACATGTCTGGAAAGCTCCGTTTTTGCTCTCACCAGTGGCAGGTTACAGAGCTGGATCCCTATCCTGTGCCTGGTCACTCTTACTAAGCAGATTTCCTCACCTACCCCATGCCTTTCTGAAGTCAGCAGGCCTCCATACGTGTGTCAGCAACTGTCGTCTTAGTCTTAACTGCAAAACTGAGCCCAGAGGAAGAAAGATGGAAAGAAAGAAGGAAAGAAAACACTTCAATTCTGATAAATCAAATAGTCTAATCAAATATAGTGAGGAAAGGCCCTGCAGAAATGTATTTATAACACACAGGATGTTAAAACAAACAAGTCAGTGATAGAGGGAGAATGACTCGAGCAAGTTAAGTGTCCAAATAATGCATCAGGCTTTCAGTTGGCAAGAACGCTACTGAACCAGATGTAGGCTGTGAATCAGCAGCTCTGGAATGCCAGCACAGAAAGAATGGTAGTAATGATCCAAGGGGACACAGAGGCATGCAGAAACCGTTCCAAGACCATTTTAGCAAACCACATGTTTCTAATATATATATTCCTGTGATGGTAAAGTAATGTCTCAAACACTTATTAGCTTAGTTCCTCAAAGCATTAATTGAGGTCAAAAAGAGTTCCTGAGATATTGAACAGATGAAATCTTCTGCTAACCAGACACTAAGACAAAATTTAAAATAAAACCCCCATGCTTTAGAAAGACCTATTTGCTGGAGTGTGGAGGCAAAATGCCGAATTACTGCTGCTTAGTTTCCGAAATCCGAATTCCATAGGCTGACTTCTGCTCTGGCTGGCACTACAATGGGCTGAGGAATAAGCAGACGGGAGCAATTCTGTGTTCCCAGCAATCTGGTGCCAAGCGCAGGATTCCTTTCAGCGGGTGGGGATAACAAACATGCTGTGGGCAAGAGCAGCATTTGTCCCCAGCTAACTTTGGCTGTTTGCTAAATAGTCTTAGGATAGATGTGGGTCCAGCGGGAGGGCTTGGCATGTATCCCTACCCTGACCCTGCTGATTGCACTTTCTCCTTGGTGATGGGGGATGTACGATTATTGCAGTACCCAGACTTCATTACCAACGATCTTTTGGACTCTGTGAAAAGACACTTGTACAAGTTAGTGAGAGTCCTTATACTCTTTTCTTTTTAGCAGCATCACTTGTTTCTTCACTCCTGTGAGAGGTGAGGGATACCAAAACACTCTTTGGCCTCTTTGGTCCATCTGAATTCATAGCTCCTGTGCAGTCCTAGAGAAAAATTAGACTGGGTTCACTAGAGAAAGCAAATGAAGTTTCTGTTTCTGGAAAGAGAAAAAGCACGTGATACTGCTTGAAGAATTATCTTTCTTTTCATGAATTAAGCCATACTTCAGGAAATTTTGCTGGTGTTAGAATACTTCAAATGTCACTTACTGATTTTATGATTAATTTTCCTTTTCTTTCCCTTTTTATATTGAACAGGAAAAAATAATTTATTTATAAAATTCTAACAATAACCTTTCTTCCAACTGCCAACCCAGAAAAAAACTAAAAGAATTTCTCTTGGTTACCCCTATCAGCTGACTGACTGAGAGTATACCCTGCTCTGCTCAGCATACAAAGAGACCATTGTCAATATTCAGAAAACACCTCAACACTTCATACAGAAATCACATGAGAGGACTTTCATGGTGACCAGATGGATCAGTTGGCAAGAGGAGGACCGACGGCGATGAGAAGCCTACTCTGTATGTGTTTATAATTACCACACAGGCTGCTCAGGATATTTTTACTTCTTTTTTCTTGTGGCTTTGCTGTCAGCAAAGCCAAACACTTTTATGACTTCCATAATCTACCTGAAGATGCATTTTCCTTGAAATCCATTTGAGCATTATGAGGGAAGAATAATCCTATCACCAAGGAAGCAGTAATTGTTTTCTTCTTTCAATTAAAAATTAGTGCTAGCTTTGACTAGTTCCCCAAATTTCTTTGGTCTAGTTCAGAATAGCAATGCTGAGTTCTTTTCAGAGAACAGGTTTGTAACTCTTTTTTGTCTATGCCAGTGAAATCTCTGGATGTAATTTGAATGAGGACAGAACAGGAAAAAAATGAAATATGATGAGAATTTCTAGTGTTCCATTCTGCTTCTCAGCTGAAAAATCCTATCCAAGATGGTAATGCACTTTATCATGGGTTATGGTCAGGAGGAGAACATTGTTTTCAGAGGACAGTTGCAAAGCACCGTTCCTTAGACTGGCGCTGTACTGTGCTCTGAGGCATATAGTTAAATTACATTCTTTTCAGTCCCACTATGCCCAAACTAAGACTTAGGGGAAATTTAATAATAGTCTGTGTGGGCCTTCTGCACTCACTGCAATTATAGCTGCAATTGTGTGGCTGAATGGAGCAGCAGCAGCAGTTTTCTCCCACTGCTAATGTATGAGTCCTAACTTGAAAAGATCACTGGTAGGATGAGAAGGTTATGTCACTCTTCTGTTCATCCATCACTCGGTGCTGCCCAGATTGCTAACATGTGTGACAAAAACAGTAGTTTGGCTGCTGGGGACACTTCTGTGCTGGGAACTGGCCTATTGCTCCTTGCAGAACACCAAGCAAATACCTGGCAGTAATATGCTGCTGCTGCTGGGACAGTTGACCTGAACTGTTTGTTAGAAGCATAAGGTTATGCCTCCCATTGCAAAGCACCTGGGCATTTTAGAAATTTGAAAGGGGTTTTTTGTACCATTTAAGCATGAAAGGAAACTGCTCAAACCTCTGCCTATTCTTGTTCCAGTTACTGAATGGGGAGCATAATCTTGGCCTTATAATGTAAAAACAAATGTTGGTTCCTGTTCAACACCTCTCCTCTGATAAAGAACTTGAATTAATGTAAATCAAAATAAATAAATCAGAATAAAGAACTGCCATGTGTATTTCACATGCAGCTGCCCTCTAAATATATATAGACACTGTGTGATCTTCTTTCAATTCATCACTTGTTTAGGTAATACAGATGTTTTTCTCTCCAAAGTAAAAGGCAGACAAGATGAAGTAAAAAAAAAATGTAAAAAACCCCCAATGAACTCTAGGCCTAATGGCTTGTATTTGCAGATCAAATAAAGCAGAACTGTTTGCAACTGTTTCTGAAAAGCTTCTGGGTTTGGATATTATCTCACTGAGCAGAAAATCACCGAGACATGGAAAAATGAAGAAAGACTTCATTTGTAAAAGTATGAGACCTCAGTAAATGGATCTGCATCTTGACCTAGCTATCAGGGGTATGGCTCTGTGTTTGATTCTTTGCCAGTTGTGCCATTGGGACTTTGTCTTTGCACTTGCAACCCAGGCAGAGAAATGGCATGCAAGGGAGAAGAGTGCTGGAAAGGCTCATTAATGCCTGTGTAAATAGCAGCTCTTGCCTTGTATGGACACTGGGAATGCTTTTTTTTACAAAGATTCAGTGAATACCCAAGCAGCCTCAACACTGAAGGACCCTATATTGCTTTACAAACTTTATACAGACATACCAGGTAAGATTAAAATGCATCTGCAAAATAGCTCAGACTGATCTCAACTAGCATTACCCTATTAATTAACAATTTGATATTGCAAGCCAATACTTGGAGCCTGTTGGTACAAAATACAGTGGATGCAGAGCAAACATAACGATTACGAGTTTGGCTGAGTCTACATATTCTTTCTGCAATTTTACCCAGTTACTTTCCCAACCTGAATTGCAAGATCATAGATGACAATGATAATTTCACACTGAGAAGCAAAAATACATGCCTTAAGAGAAGGAAACAGTGTGTACTTTCCAAAATGAATGAAAAAGTTTTCTGCGCAGACTTACAGTAGTTTATGCAGAATTGCTCATTGTCAGACAGCAGGCAATCAGCATATTGTGAAAACAATATAACACAGTCAGTTGTACAGACCTAATGTTCATGATTTAAAATTATATAGCTTGCTAGGGCAAACGTTTCAAGTTTTGACAATGATATATTTGTTCCTCTGACAAAATAATTGAGTATTCTGTTGGAAAGGATATTTTATTGTGGCAACCTCAGAAATATCAAAACATTTATGATAGACATCCATTGCATTCATTTGCACAGTTGAAAGGCAAATGATCTATTATCTGATTGATTATCTCTGACAGCCCTGAAGCTCCATTAACAGTATTTGAAAAGATAAGCAAGTGTAATGCGGTCAAAGAGTTTGAATTTTGGCAGTGTGTCATCATATACATGTAATATTAAGAGATGATACTTATTCTTCCGTCATCAGTTTGACTCATCTAAAAACACAATATGGCAAAGCAGAAAAAAAATCAAAAGGGAATTAATTCAATCAAAATAATTCTTTCATATTTTGATTTCAGCAAATAAGATTTCCATAGTCTCATTCACCAACTTTTTCCAATTATTTAGGAAATCATAAGCATTGCTGCAGGGTTAAAAATGAATTAAAAAAATCATAGATATTGTTTCAATGAGGACTGTTGCATATAGATGAATCAGTCTGCGAGCTCTTGCTTCAGGAGTCTGGTATTAAAATACTAAACCATTTCCTATCTTCAAATCCTACATCTTGAATGATGTGGAATTCATTATTTTCACTTATAACTCAGTTGCAACAGTGAAAACTTTCTCTTACTTGGAAAACTGAACTTGAAAAGATTGCAGAAATTTTCAAAATATTGATACTGCTCTTCTCTTTATATTTAGTTTTGTTTGCACATGCTGAGAGTTTTGTGATTTGATTTTAAATTATTAAAATACATTTAATGATAATAAGGACCATTTCATAAGCTTTCATAAGCTGGAGCCTATGAAAACGAACTGTGTATTTAGAGACAAAAAGAAAATAGCAAAAATATCCCCTAACATAAAATATGGTAGCCTATTTTTCATGTGATTGTCTTCATTGTCCCTTGCAAAAAAAGATGATCACTCTGATAACCACATAAAATGATATATAAATTAAAAGGAAAATTGTATGCTGTACTCTGCCAGTGGAATGTCTGATTTTGATCATTGCAAAGTGTCAATTAAATACATATAATACACCAGCAGATCAAATTTTTTAACCCTGTGTGGGTAGGTAACCTCACTACACAATTCTGTACTTAGGGTTTGTTTTCATTCAATATGACATGCGTTCAGTGATAATGGTGTTTCTGTTCCCACCTGGTGGGAAAAGCGCATAGTAGTCTATTACTGGCAGGCTGTTTAGTGAATCTGTAAAGGATTCCATTCTGACGCAGATTGTTCCTTACTTTTCTTTCAAATATACGACAGACATTTGCCAAATTTGTCTCTTTGACATAAAAGTAAAATGTTTCTTTAAAACATTTTAAAAGCCAGTTTCAGTCTGGGTTTTTTTTAAGAGGCAGTGCAGTAATAGGGCAGACAGAACAACGGAGAAGTCATGGCACAGGGGGAGGAGGGGAGGGGATGTACGTACATGTACTGCCAGAAGTGCAGTTATCACAGAATCACAGAATATCTGAGGCTGGAAGCGAGCTCGGGAGATCATCTAGTCCTACCCTCTGCTAATGTCCTACACCTTTCACTATGTACACAAATACGATTTCGTAGCTTCTATATGCTCATAACTCACATCAGAGTCTAATCAGCCCTTTCAGAGGGCTAATGACAGACGTCTTATTGAGAGTACTTCAGCACAAAGTTTGAATCAATAATATTTTAATGGATTCTGTTTGATCTTTGAAAAATACAGACAGAGAACCAATCTGATTCTACATCATTTGAACACTTTCCTTCAAATGAGTGCCAAATACAGCCTCTGCTTTGGAAAAACTGTTCTAAAAAGTGTACTAAATATGTGCAGCACATCTGAGACTATCGTATAATTAAAAAGGATGTTCTGAGACTGATGCATTGCTGCTGTAGGCAGTTTTCTGGAAATCTCCTTGACGTGGATTCAAATTTACATTTAAGAGCTCTGTGAATAAATTTAAGCATCTGAATAAAATTCCCCTACTTAGGAGCCCAGCTCAGTATTCATCCTACCTGAGCTTTAGGCATCTAGGATTTGGCTGTCCAAAGCTAAGTTAATTTACTTGGGCTCTTTTAGAGTCAACAGGAGGTACATGGGCCTCTCCAAATGACGATTTATCTGACCTATCTTACAATGACATAAATCACTTTCTGGGTATTTAAATTTGTCCGTAGACTATAAGAGGAGACTAGGAAGACTAGACTAGATGCTAGACTAGATTCTAGGTGCTTATGATAGGTTAGGTGAAATCCGCTCTAGGTTTTAATTGTTCTGGTTGTTTAACACTCTAAGAGGCCTCCTGCCCCAGGCAAGGTCAAAAAAAGAAAGTAACACCTCTCTGGCAGACCGAACTTCAGCTTTCCCCAGTCAAAATGCTGAAGAGACTCTGCTGGACAACAGCCAGACTACAGACCATGAATATCAAGGTTCCTATATACTGTGGTATATGATGTTTGCTTAGACAATCTGTTTTCTCTTGGTATTTCTCCAAAAACAAAGTTATTAGCAGAAGAACAGTGTTCCCACAGATAATCAATTATTATTTTGGCTGTTTTTTCTTTGTGGGAGCAAAGTAAACTGGAAAAATTAATAATCAATTAACCACTTGACAGCAACTTTAAAGTCTTGTTTATATGATTTTGTTTCTTTTAATGTTGAACCTTGAGGAGAGATCAAAGGCATGAACACCGGTAATCTCATGGGAAGCCTGTCTGAAGCAAACCAAACCTTTGCCCCTTTTTCAGTGTTCTCATCAATTTACATAAATATATTTGCTAGCAATGCAGTAAATTCTGTTGGCCATGTATAGGAAGGAACAAAATTCAGCTTATTACCTCATACAAAATTACCATGTCCAACAGGAATAAAAAACAAAGCAAAATTACTTTTGTCACTTGTGTGTGCAGATAAAATCCTTACAAAGAAATGGATTTGCTAAGTAAAAATCTGTCATGTCTGTATAATTTTTTTTTCTGAGAACAGAAATGCTATTTAAAGTCAAAAACTTCTGTGCATCAGAACACACTGGTGTGAGGACTCTGCTATACTTTCATTAATACATACGAGATTTTCTGAAAGGATTTCCTCTACAATCTTGTATATTTCACAAAGCCTTCAGTGATCTTAATGAAAATTTATACCACATTGGATTTTTTAGTTAATTCTAAAGTGATGCAACCAGCATGCTAGTACTTGTCTTTCTTAAAGACCAAGTCATGCTGTTGAGCTGTGAAGTACAAGAAACAAAGGGAATGCCTGCCTCCCAAGGAAAGAGCTGTGCCACTTCCCGCATCTACATGTAAAATAGGAGAAAACAAAAATGTACTTCATATTCAGAGCAAAAACCAGCTCTTGTTACACATTCAACATCCACCAAATGCTCAGTTGGGAGTTCTCAAGAAATCTTTTATTTGGCCAAGAAAGGAGAGTCCTAAGCAGTTCACAGTTACAAACAGCCAGCCTTCCAAGCTTACAAGCACTGCTTCTCATTCTCTGGATTCAGATCTTAGCACAGTCTAGAACATAGCAACAGACGACTGAAGAAGACTGCTTAGGTCACTGAATGATGTCCCAGGCAATCCAAGAACCACTGCAACAGACACTTAGTCTTAAAAGAGCCATACAACTACTCCATGAATAATCCCATACCTGAGAGTGCACACCGTTCCTGATTGCCTGTAGACATGAGACAGAGAAAAAGGACAACAGCTGTACCTCTGGTGTACCGTAAGAAGAAAGCAGGAGTGATCATTTCCCAACATCCTTACAGTAGTAAGAATTGGAAGTAAATTGACCAGAAGCTCCTAAGTTGTTCCAAGAGCTTCTAACACCAGAAGCAACAGTAGTGCACCTCGCTAAGCACTAAGCCCACCACCCCCTACCCAACCTCCACAGCTAAGTAACACAAGTCCTGTAATGGGAGGCTAAAACATTGCAAACACACAGAATCTCCTCTCTAACATGCATTTGGGTACCAGCCCCACTAATAAATTGGATACAAAAGAACAGTTATCTCAAGCTTTTACTTCTAACTTCAGAGTCATTCTTATCTTGTTTTGTGATTCCCATCCAGAAACTTATCAACCTCCATCTTAAAACACTTCGAGTTTCTTATAACAATATACCATTGTTGTCTGTCTTCTCCCAGGGAAATATAGCCGTGGGGAATACGACAGGAATCTAATACATTTTTTCTATTAAATCAACATGAACTTGTGTGTTAACCCTTACATTATTCTGCTAAATATTATATGTCTAAAATAATAGCAACCAGTGCTGCTTCCTGTAGACCAGGCTGTACCTTCCAGCAATGGAAGTAGGACTGATATACCTGTAATCAGTGTAATCTGTAATCCTTACACAGAAAGGGCAGCTGATCCAGATAATCAATGCATGCAAAAAAGACTGATACAATTAACCTTGCAAATCCTAGATTAAATGCAAAACACATATATATGCAGTTTTTTTCAAAGCATACTAGGTCTGGTACTCACCTATGCCACTGTGAACCATGAGATGCTGATAATGTTAGAGAGTGAAGATTTCCAGAAATTGTGAAGGGGTTAAAGAAGCATTCTTTCCTCTCCCATTTTTAAATGAATTTGGGGAATTATATCTGCTCTGGATACTCGATCATTAGTACTGAATTTTATTAACAGTGGGAAATATATACATGATTTGAATATCACACATAAAATACTGATAGTATATTTACAAAGTAAATAATACAAATTATTTACTTTTGAATGACGACAAATGCACATAACAATAGAAGTGGCAATTTTCTGCACTAAAATTACTTCAGCGTCTTGTTAATGCTGTTGATGATACCTCTGAAAATAGGAGGAATTAAACTGTTGAAAATAGGGAACACCAGTATTGTTGACTTGAAAGTAAAAAGGAAGATGAGGCTTAGAATTAACAGGTAAACAAAGATGGAATTTTATAACAGAAACATAGAAGAGCCTGTTCCAAGGAAAACACTTGAAAAAGGACCCTGATATCCATACAGATATTTGTTGCAAGGCTGCTAACTCTGACCAGTGTTAAGAACAATGTAAACTGGGCCTGGAGTGTACAAGGACTGTTGATGTCTCATATTAGAAGCTTGACATTAACTCAATTAATTTCAAATACATCTTCACTTTAGAAAATATTCTGAAGAACTTTGAAGTCTATCTATAAAACTATTTTACAAGTTATTCTAAAAGTATTTCACTGATTATGATGAGTGAAAGCATTTCCCATCAAAGTTTCATTTAAGTTTTTTCCAAACATTTAAATTTGCCTGTATCAAGACACTCCTCCATCCCTTTGGGAGCTAACTGCAACACAAGATATCAGTACTGGAAGGAAAAAAACATGATACTCCTTATGCAAATGAAATTCTCACTGTAAGAATTTCATTTCTGAGCAGACTACAAAACCAGTGCTCATCTGTGCTACACTGCATATTTTGAGTATGCGTATACCTCAAGTATGTGAAGAGTAGCTAACCTGGATACCTCTAGTGATCTCAGTGTGACAGCACGAGGTCCATGCAGACTAACTATCCTGCTGAGCCATGACCAGGTAGAGGTCCGGTGGTTGAGATAAGAGGAGCTAAAGGCCACACAAGGCTTCAAATCTACAGTGGCTTTAATAACCTTTTACAGGCTGATCTGCCAGGTTGCAGCGGCCAATGAACCATTTGCTTCAGCTTCCTCCCTCTCAGCTCCCAGCCCTCTTCTTCTATCCTAACCCTCACATACTCTTCAAGGTAAACCTTTAATCCCACATCATTGAGCCTGTATTGGGTCTGGCTGAGATGGAGTTAATAGTCCCCATAGCAGCCCTCATAGAACTGTGCTCTGCATTAGTAGCTAGAGAGGTGTTGATAACACACCAGTGTTTTGGCTACTGCTGAGCAGCGCTGGCACAGCATCAAGGATGTCTCCCCAACATTTTTGCCCCCTCCCTCAATGGCAGGTTGGGGCAGGGCAAGATCTTGGGAGGGGACATAACCAGGACAGAGCCATACTCAGAGGAATGGAGAGATCTATCATCACCCGTGTGTGCTGCCTGTTAAATGCTTGGCCAGCGCAAGGGGCATATAGGAAATTCTAATTTTGCTCACGGTATGCTACATAAGTTCCAGCTACTGCAAGGGGCACTTTGTTTCCCATTTTAAAGGACATAAACCTTATTGAAAACTTTATTATGTTTCCTTTCCTTTTAGTTGGTGGCAAGTCTGATGCTTTTAGGGGATTCCAAAAATGGAGACTATACCAACTGAGCAATCCATTTCCTTATTTTTCCATCTAAGTACAAACCCTGTCTTCACAGCTGTAACCAAGGAAGGAAGCATTCTTTGCCAGGAATGAGGATACTATTGTTTCTGAAAGAGGTGCATATGGACAAATAGGAATACAATTATTTAAGAGGCGTGGGAATCACAAAGGCAATTTCAGTTCCACCATTCCATTTTTTCTCTTTATTTCTGGCAATGCTTTATAATGTTCTCCAAACAATTAGGAAAACAACAAGGTTGTTGATGTCTAGTGAAGAAGAACTTAGAAGTACCACGGTCAAAAGGATGAATAGCTTTGAAGATGAATCCATGTCTTCTTAATATCAGAAATAAAAGGGGTTTCATAAATTGTTCTCACTGTTCTTTTGTCTTTGCCCATATTATTCACCATTTTGGTAGGCATCATGACAGAAGTGATTCTTCCAGACAATTTGATAGCTGGAGTGATGCAGTAGAAAGCATTGTGACAACTCTGGGAGAAAGAAAACCTGTATCCTGTCACCACTACCAGAAAAAAGAGGACAGGAAAGCCATGAGCACAGGCAAGGACAGATGAACAAACAGCAGCAAAGTCATACAAATCATGGAACGCAAAAACAACTATCTTTAATGCTGTGAAGGTACTTAAGGAAGAGAAAATTAAATATAATTAAAGCAAGGGGCAAGAAAGGTTCTATTAGCAGCTATACTTTTTTGAACTGCTTGAGATGCCTGCTGGACATTGGGAAAGCAACAAATATAACAGGGAAAACCATTACAGGGCTGGATAGACAGGGTAGGGCTATATAAAAGCTGAAAACTGACCACATACATGAATGAAATACGGATGTGATGGAAGTTTACTTAGGATGACAAAAGCTCTTTAGATGCTGCCAGAAAGTGATTAGTGCCTGTCTCATCCCCTACCTGATTTTCTTTTCTTTACTCAGCCACTCCTTAGTGTGCTAAATCAGCACTTTAGCACCAAAGCTTCTGAATAACCACCAAGAACTGCTGCTTTCCCACATAGTAACTCCATGTCGTAAGATGTGGCAAACATCCAGATTAAAAAGACTTTTACTAAACATCTTGAAAAACTGATGAAACCTCTCTATTGTATCCTGTATATCCTCTGGACAGCATGGTAAACGAGCTTGATGAAAATATGATTCTGAGGAGATGGAGAAAACAGTATGAATTGCACTATGACAAATACATGTGCATGCATGCACACACACACACCCCCCTCTCCCTTCACTTAGGGCAGCTCTCCAGCTAATGAAGACTCTTTAACTTTTCTGCATGCAAGGCACACATCCATTTATGGGAAGATTAGAAGTCAGGATGGTGAGTCTGTGTGAGGTCAGCAGGAACGTAATATAAAAGGTTGATTTTGAAGCACAGTTGTCCCACCCTCTCACCCCCCCATGAATGGTTTGTGTACCATTGACAGAGAAATTTCTTCAGCATACAACTTGAAAAAGCACTTTCAGCTTAGCAATTTCAAACTGGACTCTGAAAGTCAGCTCTGTTCTGCATAACTCATGTGCAGTCACCAACAATAAATGTCAGAATTGAGATAATTCTGTTGATAAAAGAACTAGAAAAAGGTTGGGATTCCTCTCCTCTGGCATTATTTCTGCAGAGCTTATAAAGTAGAGAGAGATTAATAAAATATATTTTTGCCAATATATTTCAGACATGATTTTGAGTATAAGCATGTTTCAAATTTGCTAAGTAAAAAGATGTGTATGGTCATCTTTGTAAAAAGAATGACACTTAAAAAATAAATATGGATTTTATAATAATTGTGTGTGTGTGTGTAGCAATGGTGAAAAACACCATTTCCCTTGGTAGTCACAGACCCTGATGTTTTTTCCTGCATGAACTGCACAAAAAAATGTAGACAGGTATAATTTTTTGGAACAATATCAGTTGGAGGCAAACCGCATACATCTTTAACTGATTCTGTCTTTAATTTTCATTGGCTGATAGAAGCGTGAAAAACCTGGCCAGTTAGCCACAAGAATTAATAAACGAGAAGGAATGCAAAATGCTAGCTCTGCTCAGGCAAGATTTTTAGGTCCTTCCCTAAGAAATCAACTAGACCTTCCCAAATACTAATATCTTTTGAGCTTTAGATTTTGAAGAAACATATGAAAAGATGGAGTCTGAACTGCTACATTTAAGGGTTTTTTTTATTCCTTTGATACCTGTAAATTCAAATTCAGAAAACCAGATGAATTTAGATATATTTTTTTGCAAGTGCCTGGTTAACTACTCTTCATCACAATGGTGGCAAAAGTGTCAGAGAAGACTCCATAAGCTCCATCAAAAGTTTTTTTGAATCACTGAAAACAAGATCTTGCTGAATCACCTGCACAATCTCAAGGCAGAAGCGCTCTCAAAAAAAAAAAAAGACCCAGGGATTTGTTCCTGCACACTCAAGATGGGACATTGCATACTATTTCTGACACCCTTACAGCCAGCTATATGAGACCACTGCAGACACGGTGATGTGCTTTAAAGTACACAAGATGTATGACACTAATGTATTTTGATAGATAATACATATCATAGCTATATGATCGTAATACATAGCCTGACATTTCCTTATCATTCAACCTACTTTCCATTCTCTCCTTTCTCTGAGTCTGGGGTCTGAAGGAAGACAAATTAGCTATGACCTAACCTGGATTATATTAGAGTGGTGTTTTCTGGCACATAAAAGCACTTAGATTAATAAAGCAAGGTGATCAATACGTCATATCAATGAGGAGCTGTGACTGACACTTTAAAGGATGCACAATCTTTGGATCTATTGCTGATTGTAAAGTTCACAATGTAACTTGTGTCCCCTAAATTTTTTTGCCATTTGCAAGTGAAGAAATATGCAGGGCTATATTTTCAAATATACATCTTTTATCCACAATTTTGCTACTTCCAAGCAAGGTTACTGGGATACGCTCCTTCAGAAGAGCAATCCTGCAGTGAAGAAGAAAAAGCAAAATTGAAACCGGAAAAAAAAAAAAAAAAAAAAAAAGGGCAACTCTGAAGTGGGGAGAAAGAAAAATGTTGCATTCTGAATACACTGGTGTTACATAGTTAAGGCTGACTTCCATTTTGCACTTCAGGTAAGGATCTAGTCTCTGCTTCCTATGAAATGCTAGTTTCACCAGCAGCTCAGTATGTGGCAGAATGATGATCTCAGTGGGATTTCTTGTCATTTCTAGATGAAACCTGAGATGCAAACTAATGATGTTCATAGCCATCAGTGGCTTGACATCAGGCTATTGTGAGACCACCACTCCTGTCAATACCTTATCTTTGCGGTTGGATGAGCCAAGAACACTTTTGTGTCCTTTTTAAACATTTGGGTGCTGATTCTTGCAAAGCTTGTCCAGTGTATAATTTCTTTGTCTTTTAAAAAGACCGGAAAATTCTCTATTATTACACCATACTGGCATCAATTTTGCTCTGCAGCACCTGAGCCAGATCTTTTCTGGAGTACCTCAGCTACCACACAGACACTCTCATGATTGCACTTTAGGTCCATTGCCCCTGTCCCTTTCACTAACAAAGCATATGGTAGCTATAGGGTGGTGTCCCTCTGCATGTGCAAAGCTTCACCTGCTTTGCTGAAGTGTTCCACATCTGTTTGCTGACAGTAGAAAATGAGGGATCTTAGTTCCCATTCTTGCTGAAGGAGCTCCTGCAGCAATCACAGACTTTTCTGCCTGGTTCTTTTATGCCCCCAAACTTGGCTCTTCTGCTTTGCCTCTTCTAGCCCAACTACTTTTCTTGATTCCTTCTGTGAATAAAGCATCTTCGTTCTTCTTGAAGTCAGGAAAGTCATGCTCCTTGCCTTCAGCTCCAGCTCCCAGGTCAAACAAACAGATAGAATGCAAAAGGAAAACTTGCTAAACCCCTGCTGCCTAGACATGAAGCAAGTTCATTTGTTCAGTGATTCATATATAGACGTTAGTCACACAGTAGCTGTGATGGGATGGAGCTTTTATCTCTAGTAAAAGCTTCACCAGGACTCTAAAGAATTTGTTCATACAAGGTTTCTTCCCCAAGGTCAGCCCTGAGTAGTTTTAGGTAATCTAAAGCAGAGCCCTGACATGGGTTTCCCCACCAAAGTTTGATCCCTAGGTTTGCTACTGTAACAACTCCCACATTAAATGGTTATAAGAGTTTTCCTTTAGCAACAATGGCAAACAATGGATGTCTAATCTCACTCTTGAAAACAGCTACACCATTTTTGCCACAACTATAAAAAACCTGCTTCAGGCAGGCACCCGGCAAGCTAAGATACAATTCAGTGGTGACTTTAGTAAGGGTGATAAACAGTGGAAAGCAACTGAGAACAGGGATTTATGATGGGATGTTTCAGACAACAGATGCTGGATGTTTTTAATGGTTGAAAATATAAATGAGGTCCAAAAGTGTGTTCCTTCTTCAAAGAGAATTCAGAGTCAAAGCTTTAGGTAGCAAGCTGACAAAATGTTTGCATGAATTTGCACAAATTAGCCGAAATAAATATCTAAAATGTGATATTATTCCCAGAGCTTCCTTTTGCTTTTAATTAGTCTAACACTATTAGAAATACTTAAATATGATCGTGGTAATTGGAAACAAACTAGAGGTTTTTCTGGGTTTTATGCATTTCCAGTTAAAAAGTAAAAATAAAACTGATTTTTAGAATTATTCATATTTTTGTCAAGAAGAAGTTAATCTGTACAAGCAGATACATCCTCAAAGTATGTTTCATCCTTCTAGTTCACATAAAAGCCTGAACTTGATTGGGACGGGAGATACATTCCACGTCATATTATTTGCTGGAGTGAAAAGAAGCTTTAGAATTTCATAACTGAAGGAGAGCTTCAGATAATCTAGTTGGAGTCCGGTAGTCTCTTAGGCCACTAAACTCCATCCGCCAACCCGCTAATCTCAATAGTTTAGTTACTGAGTTCCTCAAGCTGAGTTGACCAGACAGTCTGTTGGTAAAGAGACTTTAAAATGTATTTGAATAAGCTGTCTGAACCATAAAATTTTGTTACTTTTACTTATGCTTTTCCAGTGTTAGGCAATGATGCTAGACTTCGTAAATCATCTTAATAGCCTTTATTTACAAAGTGTGTTACAAGCGACAAAACAATTTTGTTTGAGATATGCCATATCTGGCAGATTAATCACTCTTTTGCCCTACAAACTGACATGCAAGTTTGGAATAAATTTGACCTGGAATGCACCTTAAATTCTCAGAAGTCATGTGCTATATTTTCCCAGCACATTGCAAATTAAAATGAGAAGAGCACTTGTGTTTGCATTAGGAACACTGAATGTCAACAAGTACTGTCAACTGATGAATCTCAGAATTTAATTCTTTAAAGGGCAGGAGGAAGCAGCTTTAATTTGCTTCTCCACAAACACCTGGTTTAAAGATTTATTCAAATATGTAATATTCTTTTAAGACCAAATCAAGATCACTTTTACTCTGCTGGATAATTTTGATGGTTAATTACATCACTATCCAGATATAGCTTCACTGTAAGGCTCAGGTTTGCCAATTCCCTTTGCTTAACATGCTTTTATTGCTGGGAAAGACTGGAGATCTAAAGGAGCTGTAAATCATAAAAGAATTTCTAGAGGCTTATTGCACAGATCATAAATGGGAAGAAACATGGTTAGTGAACTAACAAACACAAATTTGTTAGATAAATTAGTTTTATTAAAACACATTGGTCTTTATTGAGAAACCTTATCAAACTTATTTGTCAGATAAAGAAAATGTATTTGATTTGTATGGTCATACTAAGCTTAAACACCAAACAGAAAGATTCACTTTCTATGACAACTGATATATCATTTTTTCTCATTACAATAGATTACTTTTAAACAAAGCCTTTCGTCCTAAATGACAAAAAATGTATGCTACGGACATTACATAACAATATAGAGGACAGAAAAAACATTTCCAATTGGTAAAGAAGGAGTATTCTGTAACTGCGTCAAAATGGGACTTACCAGGATGTCCAGGATGTTTGGTCTCTGCCCTGCCTTCAATAAAGTGACAGTGCATCTTTCAACACAAGTCCTCAAGACTGCCGTTTTGACATATGTTAGTGCCAATAGAGATAACATACTGCCCTCTTTGAGCACTCTGTATGGTTGTGTCAGACTTTAAGTAGGTCATGTGAAAGAACGGTTGCTGAGTATTTTGAACAGCAGATCAGAGAAGAGAAACTTCATGACAGAATCCCTGAAACGGATAAGAGAGCGCTCATGTTCAGTTCAGCAGAGCTCATTTAGTAAGGGCTTCCACAGCCAGTATGAGATACCATGTCAGTTCTCCTACAAGTCTGCACAGAACCAACAGCTTCGAAGTGGGCGGTTTCTTCTACATAGTTCACACATGCTGACGTTTTTGTTTCAACATAGTTAAAATAATTACCTATGCATGTCTTTGTGGAGTGCCTGCTGTTTGAAACATTGAAAAGGTAAGCAAGCCCAAGCATCTGTTTTCTTGAGAATCACATCATCATGAGGTTTCTTCCTTTACTGAGATGTTCTTACATTAGGTACTATATGTCAGCAAATGTAGCTAATGATACATCCCCTTTGCTTATGGATAATGAGAACTAGAAGTTTCTTAAACAGACTGGGGTAAAGGATGTCTCAGCAGCTGAGACATGTACTTCTGGGAGTAATAATCATGAAGTTGTTCATTTGGCAGCTAACATTTCTTTTTCCTCATGCATGAAAGCAAATTAATTAATAAGTAGTAAATAATTTACACACCCTTCATAAAAGCAATAACCTCCTATCATAGGAAATCTGCGAGGATCCAAATCAAGCAGCTGTATAAGAAAATTCCTAGCCACAAGCATGTGAATAATCCCAGAAATAGTTATGTTCGATGCATTAATATATCTTGCTGACTGTGATATAAATTAATAATTTCTAAAGTAGCAATCAACAAAAATAGGCTTTCTGACACTTAAAGGCTAATAACAATTATGTTTAAAACATTTTATTGAAAACACAAACAGAACTGTAGACAGATGTCTATATATATCATATGCTAGATGTTGTGGAGCAGCACTGCACCTTCTAAAGACTGAGTATGTATCTTGGCTTTACCACACAACTATTTCCACATGTACTGATAGGTGGGGAGGTGTAATTGTTGCTGCCCTGGATAAGACAGCACAGTCCTGCAGAGTTTTTAATCACAGTGGAAGAATAAACTTGTTACAACATGAACTCAATTTAGAAGACTTAGCTTACCTCATAAGATAAACTAGGCACAAAAATATTTTTGGTATTACTGTGTGAAAGGAAGCTGTAGATGAAACTAGATTATTAGGTAATTCTTCTGTCAGGCGGAGTAGTTTTGAAGCAGCGTTCCCTTTGCACACCTATCCTGAGTGAAAACACACCACTGAAATCCCTAAAATGACAAGGGTCTTGAAAATGCAGGATGCCTGATTTCAGATGGTCCCTTTTAAAACTCACAATCTTTTTCCCTTTTTTAATGAAAAAGGGAATACTTTTAAGGGAAGGACATTGCTATTCTGAGTCAGTCTGGCCTACTAAAATTTACTAATTTAAGAGAAAGGCTCCCTCTTTTTTTTTTTATTAACTTCAAGGCTATTTGAAAATTTTCCAGTAGAAATGGTGATTTCTGTCAGGAAGCAGAGTTAACTTAGCCAAGCTGTGAGTTTGTACTTTGTCCCAATTTGAAAGTTCATACCTGGATGTAAGAGGTACAGCTGTAAACTTGTGAGACTCTTGAGAATCTCTGATCAGAATGGTTTCCCTGACATTCTTTGTCTACATACAGTCCGTAAGTTTTGATTAGACTAGAATTAGACTTTGATTTGACTAGAATTAGAGCCCCCTGTAAAAAATAAATAAATAAATAAAACTTGCAATAAGCTAAGCTTAAAAAAAATACTGCGCAGACTCTTTTTTTAAGTTGGGATGGAAAGGTGGGGAGAGACTCTGTCACTGGAGGCAACACCAAAAGCTGTGCGCTGCAGTGCACCCTGATCCCCACTCGCCCAAATACTAATACCTGCTGCCCAGCTCCAGAAGACGAGCAGGCAACGAGGTTCAGGGACGCTTTAGAAAACACTGACAGCTCCCCGACATCTGTGAACACCTCACGGAAGTGCTTCCCCCCCCCCCCTTTTAGCTCTCCGAGCAAGGAAAAAAAAAAAAAGACCCCAACCCCAAAAGAAATACCGGAGGTTTCTACCTCGACCGTCTGCTTTAAGCCTTCACTTCACACCCGGCCCCTCAGTTTTCAGGCGCGCTTACAAAGCTGGGCTCCAACCAGCACCGCCCTGCTCGGCCGTGCAGCTGGTGAGCGGGCCGTGCCGCGGCCCCCCTCACCGCCACCGCGGGCCCGGCGCCGGCCGTTGCCGCAGCCCGCCGCGCCGGACCGCCGCCGCCGGCCTGAGGCGGGAGGCCCCCGCCCCGTCGGGGGTAAAGCGGTGCTCGACCGCTGCCCGCCGAGGCGGCTGGGCGAGGTCTCCATCTCTCCCCGCGGCACCGCGGCCGTGTGGCCGCAAGCCCGCTCCGCTCCACGCGGGGGGGGGGGGGGGGGGGGGGGAGCGGGGGGAGCTGCGCCGGGGAGAAGGCGGGAGGCGGCCGCCGTCAGCTCCCCGGCGCAGCAACCCCCCCGGGAGCCCCGCCCCCTCGCGAGCCCCGCCCCCTCGCGGGGCCCGCCCCCCGCACAGCCCCGCCCCCCCCAGGCCAACGGCAGTCCCTGGGGCGTCGGACCCGCGGGTGGCGGCCGTCCCTCCACCCCGGCGACGGCTTCGCGCCTGCGCCGTAAGGCGCCTGTGGAGCCGAGCCGGGCCTGGCCGCCCGTGTGTCGGCGCGCCTGCGCAGCAGGTGCCAGCCGAGGGGGCGGGGCCGGGCGCTGCGGAGGGTGACGTCACCCCCCCGTCCCAGCCGCCGGCGCCGCCTCTGCCCGGCGAGGGAGGGCCGGGGCTTGCCGGCTGCAGGCGCCGCCATGGCTGCCATATTGGGGAGGAAGTGAGAGCGGGAGGCGGCGGCGGCGGCCAGGAAGGAGCCCTTCCCTTTTCCCTTCTGCTTGGGCGGACGCAGGCTTCCCGGCAGCGGCGGCAACGGCGGCTTGCGAGACCCCCCGGAGCCGGCGGTGTAGAGGCAGCGGCGGGTGGCGGCGGAGCTGAGCGCCCCGGAGGCGGCGTTGGCCTAAGATGGCGGACCCGGCGGAGTGTAACATCAAAGTGATGTGTCGCTTCAGGCCCCTCAACGAGTCCGAAGTGACCCGCGGCGACAAGTACATCGCCAAGTTTCAGGGCGAAGACACCGTCGTCATCGCGGTGAGGGGCCGCCCCGGACGGGAAAGGCGGGGAAGCGCCGGGGGGG
The DNA here is from genome assembly GCF_900496995.4 of Aquila chrysaetos chrysaetos. Lineage (NCBI taxonomy): Eukaryota > Metazoa > Chordata > Aves > Accipitriformes > Accipitridae > Aquila > Aquila chrysaetos. The sequence goes on along the minus strand of NC_044006.1, from coordinate 62,888,590 downwards.
AGGGGGTGTCAGGGGTCGGCGAGGTCAGATACGGCGGGGATGGGCACGGTGTGAGGCGGGAGGGCAGGGCCGAGGCGCTCGGCAGCGCCCGCGGGCGGGGACGCCTCGGGAAGGGGGGCGGCCTTTTTTGGGGGGTGGTGGTGGGGGGGTGGGGGCAAGGGGAGGAGGGCAGGCAGAGCTGTGGAGGGGGGCCGGCTGGTCTGGAGGTGGGCATGGTCGGGCAAAGAGCAGGGAACCGGTGGGGGCAGAGGTCCCCGAGCAGTGGGCGTTGGGTTGTAGGGAGACGTCGGCGGCAGCAGGTCAGGAAACCTTTGACAAAGGCGCTGGTGAAAGGCTTGCGACTTGGGGCGTAGCGTGAGGTTCCGTTGGCGAGCCCGAGCCACAGGGCACGCTTCGGTATGTCCACGGAAAATGCGTGAATTACGAGGTAGAGAGTAACAGGCGAGTCCTGCAGTGTGTCCCCCGGCTAGGCTGTCCCCGGTTTCGGTGACCGCGATGAGTTTGACCGCTAAATTCGTGCTCAAAATGCATGCGTTGGAGCTACGTACCATCGAAGTAATTGTCTACAGAGAGTTCGGAAGAAAATGCAGAACAACAGTGCAGGCTTCAGTTTGGTGGTGCTTGTGACCTGTAAATCAGTCTCGAGCTAATAACGTTTGTTTTTAAAATCAGAATAAACAGACCGTTTGGCTTATTACGTGTTTGTAAAGTTATTTTAACTGAAGTCACCTTACAAAGTATGAGGCCTGTTATAAAAAATCTGGATGTTACAGGGGGAAAGGTAATCCTTTCTTTTTTGTTCGGTGTATCGTATTTAGTCACACAGTGGAACTGGAATATAAAATTAAAGTACAGTAGTTTATTGCCTGGTTTGGTTCGTATTGTACAAACACACTTTGTTCCCAATGTTTGCTTTATTTTTGCTAACTTTTAATCTGTGTTTTCATATAAATACTTTTCTCTATAGAGACAGTGCTGGTTCTACATTACAGAAGGTAACTTAGATGTCAGTTATTATCAGTCTTCAAATTTTCTTTTTAATATTCTGTTTCTTGAGGCTACCAATGATAGCTTTTTCGCACAGTGTTTGAAGTTGAAGGAGGTGATATAATAAAATACTTACTTTAGTATGACTAAATACTAGTGCTCTAGTCTGTTAATATTCAACTGAATTTGTCAATAAAATATGGAATTCCATGAGTCTGCAGCTACAACAACAATAGCAAGCTTGTGAAATGAGGTAATTCAGGCTTATTTCAACTGGCCACTTAGTATCTCGAAGTACATCTCTTCTTCCTGAGGTTGCACAGGTAAACTCCTCAGAATAAGGAACCAAACCTGGAAAATGGAAAACTTAACTAGAACAAATGATCTTGCATCCATCAGTGAATACCCGTTCATTGTGACACTATATGTTCTGTTTAAAATCCATGATTAAGTTTAGAAACCTTGAAGTTTTCTGACTTTTAAAAAATATTTTTTCCGTATCTTCTTTTAGTAGTTCTAGTCTAGAAGAAAACTTGTTTAAATACTCTTTAAGTATGCTTTAAAAATATCTAAAATGTAAATTGGGCTGAGGTGGTACTATATCTGAGTAGAACAGTCTGATGGCATGCTCCTGAGGGATCATGTGGGGCTTTCTGCTTGGGATTAATGTTTAGTGTTAAAGCTATACTTTGGTGTTTTCTGCATTGGTAAAAATGACAACAAAAAAATCTTTCAGTGGTCCTAGGGCCAGGACTTGCTGTGTCTGACTTTGGGGAAAAATGCCTCCCAGAATTATTAGATTGGGTAGCGGTGGCAGTATTTGTGTTCTGTTTCACAAAATCTTAATAAAGGATTGATATTCTGTGATTTTGTTTTTATAATGGTGGCTATATGACAAGATCAATGTTCTCAAAGTTACGACTTGATTCTCTAAAACTGCTAAGACAATTACTTTAACTTGTTTTTTTTTAATTTTATTTTTTTTTTAACAAGCTGACTGAGTTTATTTTATAAAGTTACGGACCTTCCAACCTAAGGCTGTAAGCAGCCACCTCTTGTGTGTGTGTGTGTTGTAGAATTGCCCAAGGGAGGATAGTAACAGAAACAGTCCTTCTCATGAAACAATTTCTAAAAACATTCCTCAATAAGTTGTATGTTTGGTTACTTTCAGCTATTTGGTTTCTGTCTTTATTGCTACATGTCATATGGGCTGCCTGTTGAGCAGTAATTGAGCCACTTTTTTTTTTTTTTTTTTTTTACATAGCTGCTTTCCTCAGCTGCCTGAAGGACTTGCACCTACTGCGTGCACCTGGGTCTGTGCTGAAACCGTGAAGGCTTCTTTAATAATACTTGGGAGTTGCCTTTAAAGGTAGATAGGAGGTGAAAACTAGGAGATGGTGGAAGCAGAGCTTATACCAGACTGCAGATTTGGCTTTCTGGAGGAGGGTGGGGAGGGAAATCAGTGACTATAACCAAACCCTCCTCCTTCCTTGACTTCCCTGTCATCTCTGGTGTATCTATCCTCCCTTCTTTTCCTAGCTCCTATGTAATTACTGGCATGGTTGTCTTTCTGGACAAGTGAGTTGTTTTGATTTGTGTCAGATAAAATACTTGTTTTAATTGTAGCTAGTGTGTAACAGCAATTTGAGGAGACATGTGGGGTTGGTATGTTTTAAAGAGCAGGCTTTGAAAAATTGCTGTCCTTCCACAGGATGAAACTTTTTTAACTAGCAAAGAGCTTTTAAAGTATTAATCAAAGGTGGCTTCTTTCCACTTTAATATTTTATTAAATACTTTTTTTCCTAATGGTTCTTCCTGTTAATTCAATATAAGGTTTTTTTTAAAACAGATAATAGCGTGACTTGTTATGAGTCTATGGCTTTTATTTTAAACATCATAAATGTACCTTTATACAAAAATTGATAGCAATTTGCATATGGATTTCAGGCTTTTGAGTAAGATGAAACAGGGAGGAATAGCAAGCTTATAATATCTATATGATTATGTCCTTTATTTTTTTTCAAAGGTAAAACTGCTTGCAACTAAGTAGCTTTATAGTTCTGCATAAGATATCTATACTTCTTTTTAAAAAAACATCTCTATACCTAGTCTTGCTCATCTTAAAACGGTCCAAAAGATAAGATAGATTACTGAATACAGTGACACTCAAGGATTTTGGACTGAAGCCTAAACTGAAAACAGTACTATCAAATGACTGAAGTGGCGAGGTGTTATGGGCATTCACACAAATGGGCAGTATCCCTCTATTATCCAAACTTTTCTAGTAATGATCATAGTATATTCCTTATTTCTATGGCTTTTAAGAAAGAATCATGGCTATCTGCCTGTATTTTTGTATTTGCTGAGAGTACTGTTTTTTTTGTATGTAAGATGTAACCCCTGTAATCCTGGAAAGAGCTTGAGACATGTAGCTTGCTTTTTCATTACCTTTTAAACTAGTATTGGATAGTAAATGAGAGCAAGGCTAGGTTTAATTTCTGTTAGAATCAGGTTAGTGAAGATCGCTTGCTATTACTACAGCTCTTGGCAGCAGATTATTCAAAAGGAAAATATGCATTGCAGAAAAAAAGGCTGTGCCGGACTGTATAAATGCAAGAAGCAAGGTGCATTCTTAAAACAACTTTTTTTGTCTTGTTTGGTAGGGCGAAGGAAAGCACTGCTTAATTAGAAACACATGAATAAAAATGCTTTATGTCTTCAGTGCAACTTTAAACATGAATCAGAAACTGCAATCTGTAGCTGAAACAATCATATTCTTTCAGTGTTACTCTAATTATTTTTTTTACTTCATTCCATGAAATGGTGGATAATAGAGACATTTTGCAGATGATACTGGTATGATGATTTAACAGAAAGCAAATATTCTAGCTTACAGTAATATGTAAAGGGAGATCTATATTCCCTGGCTGCTGTACCACTTGCTTAGAAACACCTCACTCATATTTGGGTTTTGTTCTGAAATTCAATGATCATTTTTATGCCAGCAGTGCTTGATTTTCTCTTTAGAAGAAACTTTTTACTAAAGCAAAGCTTGGCTAAAACTCTTGTTCCAAAATTCATCTCTGTTTTGATGCTGGAAACTGAGTTTCTAGTCACAATTTTTTAAAATAAAATTACATGTTTTAGTCCTTCTGTAACAATAAATAACTGCTGTAAAAGTTGATATTTGAGTTGCAGTATTTGCACAGAAATAAGAAAAACGGGTCAGAAAGAGCTGAGATCCACTAACTGTTCTGTATTGTCCGCAGTTCTGTATGCATAGAGCTAGGACAAGAAGAAAATCCTTTTTTCTTATCCTAAAAATAAAATACTAATTTGGAACAGTGCCTTTTCACTCGTTTGCAGTCCTGGACTCCGTTAGGTGTGTCAAAGCAGCAGTACCTTAGCTTAGTAATAGGAAGAACTGACTCAGGTATTTGACATCATACTTTCCAGAAATTATTCTTTATGGGATTTTTCTTTTAACATATTTTGTGCTGATGGGAAGAACTTTGTTTAATAAAGATGTAGAACTTAAAGGGAAGGTAAGCCCATTACTTATTACTTCAACCTCTCACCAAGGATAAGCTAACCATGGGTGGGTATAGCATTGTTTTAACTGTCCATTCTAGCAAAAAACGGTAAAGAGCATCTGGGTATGTTGTGGTAGAAAAATATGCTACCGATTTTTCAAGTAAATTTTCACTGCTGGCTTGGCTTCAGATACTAATGCATAAAAAATGAGGCAAACTCAGTTAATTTACAAATAACCAATTCTGTAGTTTATGGAAAGTTATAATGGTAGAAATAAGTTGTTTTTAAAAAAAAATATTTATATGGGGATAACCTTAAGTATTTCTCTGACTTTTGAGGTAAGATTTCAGTCTAGTTGTGATTGCAGATTTTTGTGCAGTCCTCGTTGAAGGTACTGACAAAAACTAACTTTTCTGGAGAAACTTAACGCATTCTCTAAATCTTGTATGATTTAGATGGGTTGAGTGTCCTGTTATGTAAGTATAACGGGTAACTAGTCTTCAAGTTAACTGCAGAACTGTGTACTTGAACATAAACCCTTTATTAAGATTCAGTTTACTGCTAAATCATGTTGGCAGATGTACTTTTTTGAGAGCTGTGAGAGCGCTTGCAAAGTTTTTGCTGTGGGACCACATCCCTTCAGTACAAGCAACTACGGGAGCTGAAGTTGTCTTGTAGTTGATAACTGACAGAACAAATGCTAGGCAAGGATTCTATTCTATTTGGAGCAAGGAAGTCGGAAGCTCTGCTTGTTTGCTTGATATTTCGTGTGTTGCTTATAGGTCATATGTATTAAATTTTTATTAGGATTTGAGCAATGCTTGCTGAAAAGTTCTGGAGTATGTCAAAGCAGCATCATATCATGGTAGTGACACTGCTACTACAACTGTTATGGACACCATGTGGTAATGTTGCTTGTACCTTTTGTGTTTTCAGTTCATCATAATATCTGATTGTTTACTACTTGGGGAAGAAAAGGCATCTGGTATAGAAAAAATATCTGACACTTTAATCTTTCTTGATTAATCTCTTAAAGGTAATGAGGCAGCTTTCTAGGGCAGGGTAATCTGTAATACTGTTTTAGCTTTGTTTACAGCAGAAAGTAGACTGTGAAAAGAAGTGGTTGCAGATATCAAAGATGTGAAACCATACTGAGTGAGAGTAACTTGTATTCTTATACATAATTATTCTGGAACCTGCTTGGCTAAACCTACTTGGTTAGATATGGATTCAGTGATGGTGGAGCAGGGACATGCCTCTAATGTGGGTTTTCATAGGTGTGATAAGTGTACTGCAACCTGGGAAGGGAGGGAAATATGTAATTGGATTTTGAGTGCTTTGAAGTTGTATTGTGCCTTCATCTAGGAACGTATAATACTAAGGACATGTACAAAAGCCCTTCACTTTCCACCTGTGAGGGATGGGGAAGTGACAAGCAGTATAAACAGGACTCCTCATGAGGATTCTTTTGGCCAGAATTGTTAAATTTTGGGGGTATGTTGGTAGCAGTTGTTAACTTGAGGGAAATGGGAATTTGTCATGTGCCTACCAGCTTTCACTGTATAAATAAACAAGATCAATTAAAGGCATTACTGACCAAGTGAAGTCGTTGCAGCTTGGTTTTCTGTTCTTACTCGTCCATGGCATTCATCATACATGCTGTTCTTTATTTTAACATTTTGTCCAACAAAAGAGACTGTAATTATATGGGATACTGTAATTTGGCTCTGTTCTCTTATGAAGGCATTTAAGAGGCAATTGGAGAGTAGATAGTCTAAAAAGTATTCTGTGTCTTTGGATTACTCTTAAACTAGTAAACATAAGTTTCCTTTAACATAGATAAAGAAGAATAGTTCCATTCAGTCAACCTTTGCTTGGCAGAAGAATTAAAAAACCAACCAAACAAAAAACCACAAACAAAAAAACCACAAACACACACAAAACCCTCTAAATACTGTTTAAAAATTTAGAGAAGGAAAGCTTTTTCAGAACCTGCTGCAAATACCTGTGGATTGCAGGATGGTTGCAGACCAGTGCAGGTTGTGCCTACAGTTCTTTCTGAACAAGTTATCTTCCTGTACCGGAAACTGGGCCTGATATTTTAATTTTTTTTTTTTTTTTTTTTTAAAGATGGATTTCACTGAAGTAAATAAGAAAATCTGCTATTTGGCATCAGAAATATTCTGTAGTAATATATAAACACATGATAATGTATGTGTGTACATTCAAACATATACTATGCAAAATAATGTTTGCATTTTAATGTACTTTTCTGTTCTCATAGTTGTCATGGTCTACTGGGAACAGCAAAGGTCAGATATGTTGGGATCTGTGAGAAACAGTATTGTTAACAGTTGCTGCATAGGTTGTCAGAAGATAATATCCAGGAACTTTCCCTAATTCTTCTGAAATCAATTTAATTGGAATACTTGTCGTCTATATATTTTTCTGGAGTAATAATTTGGGGAAGAGTTTAAACCTTACAAGTACAAACACACAAATTCCTAATGCTGCACAGATTGTTTGCAGTGACATTGCACACTATCATTTTTCTTACTATATTTTTCCAAGGTATAATGGTAAATATGATCCTCTAAAATGGTATTATTTCAGTGCATATAAATATGCACTTGAGCATGAAACAGATCTGATGAATATTTTGTGATGTAGATGATTTGCAGTGTGTAGTGTGGCTGATTGATATTTGTGAAGTTGGAGGCTTTTTGAAACTACAGCTGCTAGTGAGAAAGAAAATGTATAGCTAGTGTTATCTTTTTCTACAGTGACTTACCTTTTTATGTAATGTGTTCTCAGTCTTCATTTTCTTACCTCAGGGTTACTTGGAACTTAGTTGTTTGTCTTCTGGTGTATGTAATGGCCTCAATCCTACCTGTAGAACATAGGAATTTGAGGTGTATTTGAAGCTAAAATGAGTAATCAAGAAGGCTTGTGTTTTCCCTGCTGTGAAACAAGCATTCTGACAAACTTCAGCACCTTAGGGATAGTTTCTGCCTACTGAGTCTTGTGGTTTCTTGAGCATATTTACACAGTGAATGCTGTAATTATTTTTTCCAAGAGGGAGCTCATCCACCTGAATTCAAGCACTCTCAGAAGATAGATATGTGTTGAATCTAAAAAGCTTTGTTTGGGGAAATGCTAGATGTTATTAAAAGACAAATGGAAGGTCAGGCTGGGGAAGGGAATGTGGTGGGTGGGTGAAAAATGGAAGCTATACTTGTTTCTTTGCCAGAGAGGCAGTTCCAGAATATCCTTGAGGGAGGATGATAATGAATGACCATAGTGACTAGCAGGTTGAGGGAGGTGATTCTCCCCCTCTCCTCTGCTCTCGTGAGACCCCACCTGGAGTACTGTGTGTTCAGCTCTGGGGCCACCAACATAAGAAGGACATGGACCTGTTGGAGCGGGTCCAGAGGAGGGTCATCAAGATGATCAGGGGACTGGATCACCTCTCCTGTGAAGACAGGCTGAGAGAGTTGGGCTTGTTCAGCCTGGAGAAGAGAAGGCTCCAGGACGACCTTATAGCAGCCTTCTAGCACCTAAATGGGGCCTACAGGAAAGATGGGGAGGGACTCTTTATCAGGGAGTGTAGTGATAGGACAAGGGGTAGTGGCTTTAAACTGAAAGAGGGTAGATTTAGATTAGATGTGAGGAAGAAGTTCTTCACTGTGAGAGTGGTGACGCACTGGGACAGGTTGCCCAGAGAAGCTGTGGATGCCCCATCCCTGGAAGTGTTCAAGGCCAGGTTGGATGGGGCTTTGAGCAACCTGGACTAGTGGAAGGTGTCCCTGCCCATGGCAGGGGGGGGTTGGAACTAGATGATCTTTAAGGTCCCTTCCAACCCAAACCATTCTATGAATTAAATTTAGGCAAAATGGAGCACTCGCAAGTGAGCGTAGCAGTGGTAACTGACCTAGGTCCCTTGTAAACCTTGCCTGTCTGCTTCGCTGCCTGCTAAATCAAGCTCTGAAAATGCTAAAAAAATTGGAACTTCGTAAGATGAGCATAATAGTTCATATCCTAATGGATTGTCAGCTGTGTAGAATGGTGTTATGAAAATCTCTTCTTTAAAACAAAACAAAATCCAACATTTCTTTCAAAAAGCTATGTCAGAGCTTCCTCTTACAGTGTCTTCCAAAATGAGTCTTCTGTGAAAGGTTCCCTTCCTCCAAAGTGGCCTTCTCTTCTGCTTATGGAACTTTATTTTAAGGATATCACATAAGGGGAAATAGTTGTTGTGCTGACTGTAGGTGATCTGAATGTTTCTTTTTGGTTTGAGGTTTTTAACAAATATTACCAAGATGGATGTTCTGTGTGATGTGGTATAAACTGGTTTTAATAATTGGGTTTACCAGAGTAAACCTGCTACCAGAGTAGAAGAGAATAAGGGATTCTTAGATGCACAGGCTAGGCATTGGCTTACCTTGTAAATCAAGTAAATTGAGGTCATGTGGCAGAGTAGTTTTGGAGAACCATTTAGATTGCACTTTGAAACCAAATGTATTTTATTCAAGGCCTTACTTGTAGGCAAGCATGTGAAGATTTAGGCAACACTATATAAGCCGATTTCCTTGCTACAGTCTTCAAGTGCTTAAAATAAAACAAAAGATTGGGTTGAGACAGCGTAGGCTACTTCTAAATTACATGAACAAGCACCTTCCACTTCTCCTTCCAGCTCTCCTTCCAGCATCTGTTTTTTAATAGCTCTTCTGTGTCGTCTTTTTTTTTTTTTTCCAGTCCAAGCCATATATATTTGACCGTGTATTCCAGTCAAACACATCACAGGAACAAGTATACAATGATTGTGCTAAAAAGATTGTCAAAGGTAAGGTAGAACAGCAACTTTAACCATAAGGAAATGTCTCATATTCGTGTGGATTTCATTGTGAAAACTGATACTTCTATTGCTCCCTTTTGCTTTCTGAGTGTTTAATAAGAGCCATCATGGATCATAGCAGTATAAAAGCATCCTGTAGTTGAGCTGATAAATTATGTCAATGCTTTAACCTGCTGTTTCAGTCAATTGCAACGTTTGATAACATTTACCTGTCATATTTTGGTTTTTTTTCAGTTCTCTGCAAAAGATTGTTTACAACAGTTTGTCAGAAATTAAAATCAAAGTAACTCTTATGAATAGGTTTGTTGGGGTTTTTTTTTCCCCCCTTAAATTTATTGGTGAAAACATCCTGCATTAGTTTGTTTAGAGGAATATAAGAGGAAAGGAAACTTGTGAAATCCCATGTATGCTATAGATCTTTTCTAAGCTTGTTCATTTAATACCCAGTTTAAGGAGGGTTTTTTGAATATGATTTTTAGCTTCACAATTAAAAGTTTAAACATGAGTTATTGCTGTGCATGTCAGGGTGTACAGTTTTTCCAAACTTGAATTGTCAGAATTGGCCTACTAACTTCAGAAAATCAAGTCTTCTCACAAAGAAGGTTATACCACAGTAAGTTGTTGTAGTAAGCAATTATCTAGTTCTCTGAAAATAAAATTGATTAATTTCTTGAGGAGATCAGTAATAAGTTCTAATTGACGCAACTTTAAAAATAACAAAGCCTTGTCAGAAACCCCTGAAATATCAACTATTAGTCACAAGAGAAGGTTGGGTAAATGTAGGGGTTTTTTGATCATTAGAAAAGTGAATTGCTGTGGGGAAAGCCATGCTGCTGCAACTATTTAACCCTTTAATGAGTTCAGTAGTAATCAGGATTAGATCAGAAGTTTGCTCCTTAAAAACTGGAGTTAACCAAGAATTGTAATGCTGCCCCTTTCCTCCATCTAAAAATCTGACCTGTTTCTCTGTGTGGCATTTCTAGGCTGTGCTACATCAGGTGGCAAATGAGCTCTAGTGGTGGTACAAATGGATTATGGGTATGATGGGCTGGCAAAGACTTCCCCATTTGGAGTATCTCCTGCTTGTTTTTGGAAAATAAAAGTTTGCTTGCAGGATGTGATTCTATAGTAACTGACTTGTAAACAAGCCAACCCGCCAGTCCCTCACCCCTCAATCTAAAATTTTGGGTTGGTGCATTCATAATTTGAAATATAAACTTATGGCCAAAGAGTAGGATGCTTAAAACTTACAGCGTAGCCCTTTCTCTTCACAATTGGACAATTAAACTTTCCTGAAGGCAGAAAATATTATAGTGTTCTTGTGTATGGTTTCTTCTTCTGAGTTATCAAAGACTTATCTATTCAACCTGGCAGTTGTATCGATTTCCTTTTTGTTCCTGACTCTGAAGTCCTGATTTTTCTGGTTGAAGGAACAGATGCTTCCAATACAGTAAACTTCTAAAACGTAGTCAATGATGGCTTAATGCATTAAAAGGGGTAGGGAGGAACACCCTCCCTCCCCCCAACTGTAGCACAGAGTTCCCAAACATTGAACGATTTAACTTGCTGAACATTTTAGGAACTGCCTCCTTGCATTCTGTTTCATTTGATTTTCCTTTAGAAGAAGGAAATGAACCTTAATGAAAATACTCTTTCTCTTTAGATGTGCTTGAAGGATACAATGGTACAATATTTGCTTATGGGCAAACATCGTCTGGAAAGACACACACTATGGAAGTAAGAAATCCTAAAATAATTTTTCTCTTAATGTCACTGTCATCTCTTTTCATGACAATAGTCTTATCTTTCTAGAAATAAGATGCCTACTTGTTTTCATCTTGCAATTTTAATTTTCTTTCCATTGCAACATTTTGATACCCAAAATGTTTTTTTAGGACCAAGAATGGCAATTACTGTATTTTTTCAGCCCTCAGTAGCAGGATGAGAAATGCAAGAATAATGTTATTAGTACATTTTCACTTTTAGTAGTTTGGGAGATTTCTGAGGCTGTTCTTTTCACTCCTGGCAAATGCTGGGGCTAAATGGATGGTCAAGACTCTCCTTTATAGGTAAAACAAGTGCATCATACCTGTCAGCATTATTTTAAAACTAATTTGTCTGTTAACTGTTTGTTTTGCCTTTGGATACTGTTATGTTGGATTCAGTATGTTTCATTTTATTGTATTTTTTTCTAATAAGGGGAAGCTTCATGACCCAGATGGAATGGGTATTATTCCAAGAATAGTGCAAGATATTTTTAATTATATTTACTCTATGGATGAGAATCTTGAGTTTCATATAAAGGTAAACTTTTCTTCTTTGTTACTTATTTAATCTATGTTAAAACTGTAAGTAGTCTATGGTTAAATGGATGTTCTGTATCTGTTTCAAATGCCTGTAACTTGGAAAATCTAAACGTGAGTTATTTCTGAAGTAACTGACTCTTCTTAAAGAAGAATTACGTTAACACTTTAATCTTGTTTCCATTAAACATTGATGGTAGCTATCCTGATAACCTATGGCAGTGCTGAAAGTGTTTGAAGCTTTTGATCAAAATAGTTTCTTCTTAACGGTGTATTTTAGTTCAGCCTTAAGGACTAGAGCTAGACGTGGTATTATGTGGGAGGTCATAATAATCATGCTGGGATCCTTCTGGTCAAAAAGCAAAGCATTTGTGCTTTCTGATGCTGTATCTTTATTCCCCTTCCCACTTCTAGGTGTCATATTTTGAAATATACTTGGATAAAATAAGGGACCTTTTGGATGGTAAGCCTTTTATTTATATTGAACATAGAAAATCGTTCTGGAGAGAGGTATATTAAAAAAAAAAAAAAAAACCAACCTTATCATGATACTAAGATACGAATGCAGTATGCTGATACCTATACATGATAAGGGTACATCAAAATGAGAAAGTATGGAGCTAATTTATATAATATTACTAAAGCTGCAGTAGTGGTGGTTTCATGTGTATTAAGTTTTTATAATGTGTTGCTGAGAAATAACATCTATGACTCGGACATGTATTGTACACAGCTCATTCATCTTGAAAAGAAATATATGTTAGTTTTAGAACTTTTTCTCTTCCAGTTTCAAAGACCAATCTTTCTGTTCATGAGGACAAAAATAGAGTTCCCTATGTAAAGGTGAGCGTCAACCTGATATGTTTTCATCTTTCACTCCTCTAGTGTACGTCATTTATTTTTGGCTTGTTGGTGTGGTGGGTTTTTGCCTTTTTTTTTTTTTTTTTTTCTAAAGGGTTGCACAGAGCGTTTTGTATGTAGTCCAGAAGAAGTTATGGATACTATAGATGAAGGAAAATCAAACCGACATGTAGCAGTTACAAGTAAGTATTATCTTTTGTCTCCTTTTGTCTCGATTTGCTTCTGGTATGCCTTAAAAAGTAAGGAAGACAAAAATAGTAAGCTAAATCATTCAGGTTTTTGAAAGGGTCTAGCATAAGCAGTTTCGGTGTGTCTTTCAGAAAGAAGTATTTCAATTCATTTCTTGTTAGATGTTGTTACTTAGGCTTGGACTGAAAGGAGGAAGTAAGTGATCAGTGAGGAGCTCTGAATCATTGGAGAAAAAGGTGCAGTTCTGCATTAGGAATAGTGCAAAATCCCGGTTTGCGGAATTTGTTTCAATTAACCTATGAATCTACAAGTAAGGCACTGTGGCTCGTCTACAGTTTGGCAGTTCTGCTGCATATTCTAAGAAAAGCTGGTCAGAATATATATTCAGACATGCTGCAGATTTAAGCAGTGTCCCAACATCCCAAGTTTTTTGGCCTGTGGCATGCAGCTGCATTGCAAGGAGCCATGTCATAGGTCTCCAAATTCCCACAAGAAGCAGGATTAGGAAGTGACAGAGGGTTTAAAAAAAAAAAAAAAAAAAAAATGACAAGGGAAGATGAGGTGCATGCAAAATAATACTTAAGTTCTTAGCAACTGAAGTGACTGTCAGAAATCTTTGAGAGCCAGTTTGAGGGTGAGTTTCACAATCTTCCTGTGTCTAGTTCTTTATTCAGGAAGAGCAAGAATATGCAATAAGAAAATAAGAGATTTTTCTTCTCATTTCTTTGGTTAAGGAACAAAAAATAAAAATATGATGTTTCTTTTAAGGGATGACTCAGTCCTGTGCTTTCACTTTATTGCTCTGAGGTAGTAAGGTTCTGAAGCAGGGACCAGACTAAGTAATGGAGAAATAACAGAAATTTGGATAGAAGGATATTATTCTATGTTGAGCTGCTTCTGTGGCATCAGTAAGCTGGTGCTTTTAGGCCTGTGAGGGATTTATGGTTAAAGGGAAGAAGAAATAGGCAGACATTCTCATTCACATTGCAGTCAGCTTAAATTTTGTTAATGAATTAAAATAATTCTTTAAATTCAGTAAGTCTTGTTTAGTCTACATGTTTCACAGAAGAGGGGACAGTAGGTATTTAAACCAGAAAAGGGTGAGAGGTTTGGGCCATCCAGATCAAATTTTCACAAAAGGATAAAATGTGATACATTGTAAATCTACCAAAAAAAACCCCAAACCCTGCAAAACCCACTATGTTCTGGTTTCAGAATGTAAATGTGCTTTCTGTTCTATTAGAGTAAATTAAATGTGTGAAATCCATAGTTGACAGGCTAGCAAATCTTATCAGTGAGCTTATGTGGTATTAATAGAAGCCCAAGGAAGACTGGATCTTTGTTACTCAGTTAAACGATACTATTAGTTTTATTGTCATTGAGAGACTATACAGTTTCATTAGCTTTAGATCTGTTGCTTTGCTGTGGGAAGATACTGTTTTGTTAAGTTAGTTTGGTTGTACAAATATTTTTGTCAATGTGTATATTTTGGATTATAGATATGAATGAACACAGCTCCCGAAGTCATAGTATTTTTCTTATTAATGTAAAACAAGAGAATACTCAAACAGAACAGAAACTAAGTGGAAAACTTTACCTTGTGGACTTGGCAGGTAGTGAAAAGGTAATTCTAAATTTCTTTTTCTGCTCTGAAAAACTCCGGTTATTCTTTACAATCAAATATTTTACATTAATGTAATACTGATTCTTCAGTTGTCATCTCTGAAGTGTTTTAATTTTGACTTTGAAATGTGGTCTCTGAATTGTAGTCTGGCTTGATTATTTAAGCTGATCTGCGTTTCTGCAGTGAGGGTTTGTAAATATGGAATAAGGTGGGGAAATAGGCTAGAGTTCAGTCTTGGTATCTGAGAGAGCAAAAAAGTGTACAGGTGTGTTGGCTAGCCAGGTACTGGAATAAAAAGAGTTTTATGGATGTGGAATATCTGGATTTTCTTATGTAGTTTCTTAATTTCTCTTATTTAAGTTTCTTAATTTGAAATTCTGATTAACATTGTTTAAAATGACAGCTTGCTTTCCTGTGTCAATGGTTTAAAGCAGAGAAGGAAATATGTACCATTTTGCTTATTCTGTATCACTTCTTATAGACTGTAATTAGCCTTTCAAGAGCTGGATTTTTTACATTCTTTTCATCTTTGCTTCTGGGTTTATCCCCATCTTTGTCTCCGGCTTTTTTCAGTCCTTTCTGCTTGCTGTTGTCTTTCCTCATGTCATTGTTCTATGGCCTTTTTGTTGTCTCTGATCCTGTGTTTATTCTGAAATGTTTTTCTTAGTAATGGTCTTTTTTTTTTTTTTTTTTTTTTTTAATGCTTCCAGTTTCATTCTCATTAAAGCGAGAATGAAGTTAAAGGGCTGGGTTGCAGGTCTCCTTTCTCTGTAGTTTTGTTCCTTTCACTGTTTATTTCAAACTTTACTTTTGTGCTTCTCCCAGTCTTGTTGAAATACATGAGGTTTTCTGATGCCTTGTCTTGAGTTGGTTTAAACATGGCCAAATAGAATTGCTTAGTTATAGTCATGATCAGAGCTTGGTGAGAAGAATAGTAAAGAGAGGGTTATAGGACTGTAAGTCAAATTCAGCCCTTGAGGCAGAAGAGCTAAGGTAAATAGAATGGTGCCAGGGTAGATTTTTTTCACATTTCTGCTGATATATACTTAAGTTCCTCGAACACTCATGTAGGTCAGATTCAGCCTCTAAAATCTGTTCTTACAAATTCTTGCTAATATAAACTGCTGTATTCTCCGGGGGGGGGGGGGGGGGGGGGGGTGCTGTTATGGGGTTTGTTGGGGTTTTGGGGGGGTTTTTTGTTTGTTTGTTAAGGATGACCTCTGGACAAACTATTCATAATGCTTCTTTTCTTTTACTTGAAGGAATTCAAATTTTTTGACAAACTTCAAACAACTTTTGAATTTGTGTACTTGATGGAAGTTTTTAACTATACATGTATCTTCTATGAAAAGGTGTACTTTGCAGGGAAAATACTCGCTTCAGTTTAAAAAAATCAGAAACATCTTCAAACACTGCGTTCTGAATGAAAAACTGATGGTGAATCAGGGAAAGAGTCTGAGGAGGAGTTTGCTTATTCTAATCCAGCTTGTTTATGAGTACCTCAAAGTCAGGGAGACTGACTTAAAAGCAGAAAAATTACTCAAGTCTTTGTATTAAATGTGGAAGGTGTTTTTTGAAGATGCATTTAGTAATTTACTGAAATATTTGTATAGGTTAGTAAAACTGGAGCAGAAGGTGCTGTGCTGGATGAGGCCAAGAACATCAACAAGTCTTTGTCTGCTCTTGGAAATGTCATCTCTGCTTTGGCGGAAAGCAGTGTAAGTGTTCTTTTTTGTATTTTTATAGTTCAAGGTTAAAGGCTTGTGTCTCTGAATGTGATGATATACAGAAATTCTTTACTGATCTCAATGATATGCATGGAGTCTTTTAAACTAATCCAATTGCATAAATGCATTGCAAATGGCTGTTATATGATAATTAATGAAGTTACATTTAATGTTGAAGAACCTAACTTTCAGCATGGTACTTTTCTTGCACTCTGGAAGTTACCAAACATAGAAGTACAATTTTATGTCACCCCATGTGTGTTCAGTCTTATGATTTATGAATTAAAGTAGAATTTAATGTCTTTCTAATGAAGTTATGCCTAGCAAAAGCATAGCTCTTATTTCAGCAAATTAAATAATGTGTCTGAAAAAACCATGACTGATTCATTTAACCGTTTTCTTGGTAGACTTATGTTCCATATCGTGATAGCAAAATGACCAGAATCCTTCAAGATTCACTAGGGGGTAATTGCAGAACCACTATTGTTATTTGCTGTTCTCCATCTTCATACAATGAATCTGAAACTAAATCTACTCTTCTGTTTGGCCAAAGGTGAGTAAATGACTTCATATTTTGCTCTTACTATGCTCAGAAAGAAATGCAGAATGAGAAGTAAGTTACTCTGTTAAGATTCCTGAACCAAATTAATTAGAATGTTTACTTCCTTTCTGTAATTCTTCAGTGCACATGTGGCTAAGTGTTGTGATCTATCTTATATTATATAAAAATCTTTAAACTGGGCAGGACCCTGAAGACTGTGTATTTCGAGGACAGCATATAGTTTGGTTCAAAATGTGGTTTAATGTATAGTCTTGGAGGGTAATTAATACTTCCCCCCCCCCCTTTAAGTGGAAGGAGGGAGGGAGGAAGGAGTTCTCCCTTGTTAAGTTGAATCCTTTATTTGCTGGGAGAACCTGTCCTCTGCCACTCTTTCTTTGATAGCGTGCTGAATTACATCTTCTGGTCTGTTTTCTATATCTAGCATTCCAGTAACATTAGCGTTAATACTTCTAAATTCCTGTGTCATTTGTAATTGAATTTATAAGTACCCATTTCAAATTCGGCGTTTTGTTAGGTAACTCTTCTTTGCCACTCCGTTATTAAGGCTTCATCGTAATACTCCAGTTCCTGACCACTAGATTTAATTACTTCATTTACTGCAGCACATTACAAAATCTGTCAACATTTTACTTGGTTCATCTGGTCTTCTGTGTTAGCGTACCTCTTCCACTTTAGTTCAACAAGATAAATTTCTACTGGTCTTTTCAGAGAAGTGTTTTTATTATGGAAAGTACATCAGATGACTTCAGAACTTCTTAAAAATCTGGCAGAATATGGGTAGTTAGTGGGTGTGGAGTAATGACTGCATTCCGCAATAGTAGAGGACTTTTTGTCTTCTTTTAGAATCTAGGAGGTCTTTTCCTTTCCTCTTAGTATTTCTTGAATGAGCTACCAGGAGGTGTCTCCCAGCTGTGGCTCTGGTGTCTCCCAGCTGTGGCTCTGGTGTCTCCCAGCTGTGGCTCTGGTGTCTCCCAGCTGTGGCTCTGGTGTCTCCCAGCTGTGGCTCTGGTGTCTCCCAGCTGTGGCTCTGGTGTCTCCCAGCTGTGGCTCTGGTGTTTCACTGCCTCATGCTCTTCACTTCTTCAGGAGTTAATAGAGTATGCTTCTATCTCAGTCACCATAGTTAGTCTGGTATATTAATTCAGCCTTCTTGGGATGATAAATTCATGATGAAACCCTAAGCTGTAGAAACTGAAGGCTAGATAAATATCATGTAACTTAGTAGGAAATCATGTGTCTTTT
Organism: Aquila chrysaetos chrysaetos; assembly: GCF_900496995.4. Taxonomy (NCBI): domain Eukaryota; kingdom Metazoa; phylum Chordata; class Aves; order Accipitriformes; family Accipitridae; genus Aquila; species Aquila chrysaetos. The sequence continues at coordinate 62,870,706 of NC_044006.1, read as the reverse complement.
GGTAGTAATCAGTCCCAATAAGACTTTGCAGAAAGATGTTTATAGGAGTCCTATTGGGGTGGAGGGGGAATTTCTAACTACCATTAAGCTTTTTTCCCTGTTTTGATTGTTGAGGGGGAGTATTTGGTAGTAGGACACTATACAGAAAAATTACTGAGGTAAGTGAGGTATGGCACTGAAGTAAAAACTGTACATTAACTTCATTATGATACATTATTAGTACCTGTAGTTTCATCTCCAAAGCTAATGTCTTTGGATGAGATTTGCCTGACTGAATATAGAAAATCACATCTGAACTTCATAGCTTGTATGCCTTTTTGGTTAATGGAGATCTAGTAACTGGGTTTTTAGGTTGAAATGAGCTGTTTCTTAAATAAGCTACATGGTTTATACCCTAAAAGTATTATGCTCTCCATCAGAGAAATGTTTGCTAGGTGTGGTGAATGCTACCCTTTGTTCAAAGCTGTGCATTACTGTCTTGACTCGAATTCTTTCAGGTGAAAATATGCAGCTGAATTTTTCGAACTTAGCCAGCCTGAGATTTTTCCACCTTCCCAATGTTTATTGTATTGTTCTGTCCATTAACAGTTGTATCAATCCAATTGAAAGCATAGTAAGTTGACAGGGAGTAGAAATAAGCTTTTGGAAGAGGTGGGAATGTTTACATTTCCACCAGTGAGATGTAGAAATTTTATTTAATAGCTTTTAATTCCCTTCTTCAAAAACGAAGTTTCAGAGCTTTTTTGCTTTTTATTTTGTAGAGCAAAGACCATTAAGAACACAGTCTGCGTTAACGTGGAGCTCACTGCAGAACAGTGGAAGAAAAAGTATGAGAAGGAAAAAGAGAAAAACAAGACTCTGCGTAATACCATACAGTGGCTAGAAAATGAACTCAACAGATGGCGGAACGGTGAGAAGCAATTATATTTTTGTTCCGTAAACTTTAGGCGAGACAACAGACGCCGAATGAGTCTTCAGGATACCAAAAATTACTAAGAGCACTATGCAAGACAGTAATAAGAATATTAAAGCTAGCATATTAAGCTGACATTGCAACTTCGTATTTTTCACTGTATGCAACTGGAACAACTTCTAATAATCACATAATGTCAGAAATGTCTGGAAGTATATTGGTGCTAGGTTCTTCAACACTTGGTTTACTAGCAGAGCTAGAGTTAACATACATTCTAAAAAAGTTATTTTGGGGGAGAAAAACTGATATTAATTGTAAATGCAGGAGCTGAGTAAAATATTGCCTCTGTTTGGTTTTCTAATTCAAATCAATATCACAAGAACTTGTCCTTGTTTAAAGCTCAAACATGTTAACAGGCAAAAAACCCACCCAAACCCCCAAACTGCTGACAGTACAGAATATGAACTCGTTCTTTCTTCCTGAATAATTAACTTCTTATTGATTTGAAGTGTCTGGCAAAATGCAAGTTATATATGAAGCCTTAAATTCAGGAAAGGAGGAACATAGGTCATACTTACAGATGTGTTCTGGAGTGTGGCAGCTGTAGAAGATGATTTTGCAGTCTTGTAGACAACTGTACCACATCCTGATGTTAATCTGAGAAAAATGGGCTCACTAAAATAAGTTTAGTAGGATGTGAAATTTTTTTTTTTGTAATCTTTCATAGAGATGGTATGAGGCCACACCTGAAATGTTAAGTATAATTCTTGCAGAATATTGACACAAGATACTGGAGTGTCAAAAAGAGCCCATACCTTCCAAGAACTGCATAAATAGTTTTGTAATAAGATGCTAAGGAATTCAGTTTAGTTTACCAGAGAAGTGCCTTGATTAGTGTGCGGTATTTTTTCTATGTGAAGTTAATAAAGGGTTCTCATCAGAAAAGGTTTAATGAACACAAAAGGATAAAAGTGTAACTGAAAAACTATTTTAAATTGGAAGCAAAGCAATTTAAAAGTAAATATGGCTACTTAGCAGAACAGACTGCCAAGGGAAAAAGAAAGGGTTTTCTGTCTTCAGGGCAAGTTAGGTGCCTTTCTAGAAGATAGTTTGATATGAGATGTGGAGCTCATAGCAGAGTAACTGGGTGAAATATAATGTTCTGTGATAAGCAGGAGATAGTTTAGATGATCTAGTGGTCATTTTTTTTAAACCATGTAATCATGGGAACTTGACTGCTTATTAACTGTGGAGCAGTACTGTTAGTAGGGAGCGTGTAATACTTCTCAAGGCTAACTTTGTGGAAGATACTTCATGGCTGACTGTACTAAAAGTAAGTATACCCTTTTCTTTAAGGGGAGACTGTACCAGTTGATGAACAATTTGACAAGGAGAAGGCCAACTTAGAAGCTTTTGCAGTGGACAAGGATATTACTGTTATTAATGATAAACCAGCTACCACAATTGGAGTAACAGGCAATTTCACTGATGCTGAGAGAAGAAAATGTGAGGAAGAAATTGCCAAACTATACAAACAACTGGATGACAAGGTATGTCATTCTTACTTAATGTAAGACCTCTTGGAAATTTATCTTGAACTATATTATGCAATATTTAATTTACCAGTCTTCATTTGTTATTACTGCTTGCTTAAGTATTTGCTGGGAGTGCCTACTCTAATTCTGAAGCTCTGATAAGAGAAATAAAAATTTCCTTATCTGGTGCTAAGTTAGTGTCCTTTTTTAGTTGCTCTCCCTTCTTTGCTGAAAATACTAAAAAAAGCCCTGAAAACTGAAGTATCAGTACATAGAAAAAAAAGATAAAAATGAAAGTTAGGACGGAAAAGTTAATAAGTGTCTTGAATGGTATTTCTACTTTCTGGGTATAGAATATTTCTAGCTGATTGTTTGGAATAATACTATACCAGAGAAAGGAAAATAATGAGAAAGCGGGGAAAATGAGTAATTTGAAGACAGCAGTTTTTTTCCTTCCATGTTATGCATATTTTATTTGAACATAATTTTAAATTGAAGCAGTAGTACTAAATTTGGAGAGGGGAAAAAAAAAAAATCTTTTAACTAAATCTTAATTGTTTCTTGGAAGTTAGAACAACTTGGAGAAGATTTGTAAAAGCACAGGTATAAGAGTTTTTTGTCTTTGAAGCATGGTGTTTTACACATACATGCCAGGTTAAGAGCTTAATGGATCAGCCAGTGAAGTCAAAAGGATTATTTTTTTACTTTTATTGCTTTCAGTTGTGTACTTGTCTCAGAATATGGAAAAGTTAGATGCCTAACATCTGCTGTCTCTTAGATTATTTTTCCTGAGTGGTATTTGTAAGTTTATTGAACACAGTCTTACTTCAACTGCAGGGATGAAGAAATTAATCAGCAGAGTCAACTAGTAGAAAAACTGAAAACACAAATGTTGGATCAGGAAGAGGTGAGTTTCGCTCTTGCATCTTTATTTTTGTCTGTCTTTCCTTTAAAGAAATTGGAGATGTTCTGAATAGGTCACACATTATGACCAGGGAGTAGAATGACTGCTTACTACTGTACAATAGTTCTCTTTTATTCCTTATTTAAATGTTCTGCCTATTCATTCCCCCCACTTACACTGTGCTGATGGCTAAACTTAAACCAGTTTACTTGAACCTTAAGTATCCATGAAGATCGAAGCAGTTGAAATATATTATGCAAAGACATCAGGAGTTGTTTTCCCCATGCAAAGTTTGCAGTTTGTCAAAACTGAAGATACCTTGATTTACTGTAAGAAATCTGTTTTAAGGCTTACTTTTGGTCAGTTGCTGTACAGAGAGAGAAGGGGGAGGAGGGAAATGTAATGGCCCATAATGAAAAAGGAAGTTATCTATGTGTTACTTCAGACCATACTTGCTAGAATATTCAAATTATTTGTATGCATTTTGCCAGTGAGGTAACTTAATTAAATGGGGAAAATACCTATTAATAACGAAATTGTTAACTTCATTTAGCCAAGATATTAGAAAAAATAATTCTTTATAGCACAAAGATTAAAATAATAATAATCTTTGTGTACATGGCAAGAAGGAAATGGGTCGAGGACTCAGGAAGTTGGAGCTACTGTTTAATCTTATTTAAATAAATAAATCTGCCTGTTTAGCAACTGTTCACTTTGTCTAGTTACTCTTCAGCAGCTAACAGTGTTAAAATGCTGGAATTTTAGTCCCTAGCCTGTTGACAATTTCTGACTCGTGAGTAGTAATTGGTGGCTTTTTTGCGAACTTGCAATATTCCATGTGCATTTCCAGTTGCTGTCCTTTATGTGTCTTGATTTGTAATCATTTTCATTTTGAAGATACTGTAAAAGCTAAAGAACTATGGATATAGATGATAAATTAAATTTGTTCATTATAGTCTCACTGTTCCTATCCTTGGCATCCTTATTGGATGATGCCAGACAGCAAAAATGTAGATACAAACTATTGTAGTAGCTAAAAGCATTAATAAGATTCAATTTATACATGGAATTTTCTTGATGATTATTTGTTGTTGTAACTTTAAATAAATCTCTATCAATGTTGCAGCTTCTAGCATCGACCAGACGGGACCAAGACAACCTGCAAGCAGAGTTGAATCGCCTTCAGGCTGAAAATGATGCCTCTAAAGAGGAAGTGAAAGAGGTGTTACAAGCCCTTGAAGAATTAGCTGTCAATTATGATCAGAAGTCTCAGGAAGTAGAAGATAAGGCAAAGGAGTATGAACTTCTTAGTGATGAACTCAATCAAAAATCGGTATGAAATTGGGATAAGAAATTACTGACAGTCTTCAATGTAACTTTTCTTGCCTTGCCTGTATTTCTTGCTTGAAGTAATTTGAAGGTTTTTCACAAGGGAAAATGGGAGCCTAAGTCTAAAACTTCTTCAGTTTTAGCAAAGGATCATTTTCTAAAACCAGTAAGCTTCAGAAAAATGCACAGTGAATATTGACCTTGATACCTCTCATCTTTTTAGTCCCTATGGCACTTTAATACCTGAAGGGTATTCAGAAAAATCCTAGATGTCAGACATTAACACATTCGTTACATGCTGGTGATCTGATGTGGTTTTGTTTCTCTTTCTGGTGCAGTTGGGATAATCCTCACTTAAGACTCTGTTCCTTCCAATCTTGAAATTGCTGTGAGCATGCTACAGCTTTTCTTGAAAGGAATGTTTATTTGCATGCTGTATTTATGGCATGTAAAATAACTTATCCTGATGCCTTCAAAAATAGGCAGTTTATTTTACTTTCTGAAAGGAGTAGTTCTGAACACTGAGGACGTACTCCAAAAGATCACCCTGATTAAAATACAGATGCATCGGTCTCACAGGATGAATACCGTACACCTCCTTACATATCTGCATAGTTTCTGAATTGACTGACAGTTTTGGTAGCCAATTATTTGGCAGACATCAGTCAGTTTTAAACAGTTAATACTCTACCTGCTATCCTAAAATTCTAAGTACTGGAAGGGATCAGCATGTTTGCTGGCATTGCAGACAGAATATGTGATGGTGCAAGTCTCATTCTTCTCTGTTCTTGAAGATAAAAATTGAGTGGGTCTGGGTCTTCTAGTGAATGTGAATTTCTAGTAAAATTCTAGTGAATTTTCAGTTAGTAAGATTTGACTAGATAGAACACTGGCATTAAAATTGATGTTCACAAGATCATGAAACTTCTCCTTAAACTTTTAAGTATTCTGAGCTAAGTAATCTCTACTGGTAACTTACATCACTTGAAGGTCAGCTGGAAAATCAGATGATCTCTGGTCTTCCTATTATGAGCAGCATTTAAAATTTGGTGGGATAGGCTAGCTGTATGTGTGTATGATTCTGAAGTGTGTGGTTTACTTTTTTTCAGGGTTTTTTTGTTTGTTTGTGGTGTTGGTTTTAATTAGTTTATAGATAGTCGAGTGATTCTGGATAGTATAACTAACGTCCATTGAGTGTCATGCATAACTCAATCCACAAGAAAGCAACAACTGTTCTGAGATATAGTAAAATTAAGATATTTCAGTGTTCTCAGTCTGTGTTGTGGTTTAACCCAGCAAGCAGCTAAACACCACACAGCTGTTGGCTCACTCCCTCCCCACAGTGGGATGGGGGAGAGAATTGGCAAAAAAAGAGTAAAATTTGTGGGTTGAGATAAAGACAGTTTAATAAGACAGAAAAGGAAGGGAAAATAATAAAAGAATTAAAATACACAAGTGATGCACAATGCAGTTGCTCTCCACTGACTGACTAATGCCTGGCCAGTTCCTCAGCAGTGGCCCCTGGCTAGCTTTCCCCCTAGTTTATATACTGAGCATGACATCATATGGTATGGAATATCCCTTTGTCTAGTTTGGGTCAGCTGTCCCAGCTGTGTCCCCTCCCAACTCCTTGTGCACCCCCAGCATCCTCATTGGTGGGGTGGGGTGAGAAGCTGAAAAGTCCTTGGCTCTGGGTAAGCACTGCTCAGCAACAACTAAAACATAAGTGTGTTACCGATGTTATTCTCATCCTAAATCCAAAACACAGCACTATATCAGCTACTGGGAAGAAAATTAACTCTATCCCAGCTGAAACCAGGACAGTCTGTCACAGCTAACCCATGCAGCAACCATCCTTTGGCATCAACTGGCTGAAACTTTCCTGCTGTAAAACTTCTGGCATTTTTTTTTAAAACTGGAGAACAAAGAGCAGACAATTTCTGAGTATGCAAGCTGCTGAGCTGCAGCCATTACAACCACAGCAGCTCAAACTAGCTGAAAAACTGCTCTAGAGTAAGTGTAGTGTTTATGAACTCTCAGAACCGGGTGCTGTTTTCTGATTTGCAAGTAGGAAAGTTAAGAGCTCTGCAGGGAAAGCTGAAATTATTTTCTTTCACCAAAATATGTTGAAAAGTGTTAGACTTGCTGTCCTTGTACCTTTTTCCTATAAATGCAATTCTCTGCAATATTTAACCATATATAACTTTGAATGCTGTTTAACAATGTTGATGTGAATTTTGTTGCAGAGTTGTAAGATTATATTTTGTGAGCTGAAGGCCTCGGTCCCCAGTACTTTACATTTCTTTCAGAAGAAACACTGTCACTCCAGGACTTATAAATTTTTACTGTATGGTGTATTCACATAGGTTGATAGCAGTCTGGTTTTAGACATAAAAATGGGACATTTCAGTAGGCAACCACATGTTGCTGTATTTAAATAAATAGTATGAAACTAGTTCTAAAAATAAGAGTGTGTTTTGTTTATTATAGTATAACCTCTTTTACTGTAGGTCACTCTAGCCAGTATAGATGCAGAACTTCAGAAACTTAAAGAAATGACCAACCATCAGAAGAAACGAGCAACAGAAATGATGGCCTCCTTACTAAAAGATCTTGCAGAGATAGGAATTGCAGTTGGAAATAATGATGTCAAGGTAAGGATTAGTCAGTGCAATTTTTAATGCCATGAATTACACACATACATTGTGGATTGGTGGGGTCAGTTTTCTTAGTATGATAAAAATAACCACCATAGGAAGCCTCATGTATATTAATAATGTGGGCATAAGTTTGTCCATTGCTTATACTGTGACTTAATCATGTCCCAAACAGAATTTGATTATGCGAAGACAAGGAGGAGCAGGTATGATCTGGTTTTTTTTGGAAGTAGTGTTTTCTTTTGTACTGTTAAACTGCTATATGAAATGGTCATAATCAACAGCATCGTCTTGGAAATCTAATGCTGACCTACAGTAGCAATCAGGATGATACTTATATTAAAAATGGAATGAGGAACTGAAATAAAAGATAAATCTAGAAGATCACTATAGGACAAGAATATAAGCAGTGTTAGAAATCTGTATTACTATAAACTGTATTTCCCTCTTCAAGTGACTCATTACCTTTGTGCAAACCTCTAAAAAAGCAATCAGAAAACTAAAAAAAAAAAAAAAAAAGTTACATTTTGATGTTTAAATGGTCTGATTATCAGTTGAGGTGGGGGATGTGTGCTGGCCACTAAGGTGTTCCAATTCTGTTTCGTTATCTGAGCTTTCTAAATGTGTCATTCCACACTTCTCAGCAGCCTGAGGGAACTGGCATGATAGATGAAGAATTCACGGTTGCGAGACTGTACATTAGTAAAATGAAATCAGAAGTAAAAACAATGGTAAAACGTTGCAAACAGTTAGAAGGCACACAAGCTGAAAGCAATAAGAAAATGGAAGAAAATGAAAAGGAGTTGGCTGCCTGCCAGCTCCGTATCTCACAGGTAAATGTTTCTTTACAGTGTACTTCCTACATGTTCTTTTGAATTTATTAACCTACTGGGGGGTAAAAAAAGTTGCAATTTCTTTTTGATACCTAGCAAAGTATATTGTGAGCAAACAGCCACAAGACTCAGCTGTATCCTCAATACTCTCTTCAGTTTGGATGCTTCTGAGTAATTCTGACAGGATATCAGAATTTCTGCAATATGTCTGTAGCCTGATAATGCTTTTGTAGCACTTGTAGTAAATACTAGCGTCCATATGTTCTCCATCACAGGATCCTTTACAAATAGAAGTCTTACAGAAGGAGTGGCCAGTGAGCACTCTGCCTACTAATGCAGCAAGTTGGAAGTGGGAGAGAGCAATAGCACAGTAAAATGACAGTAGGCTTGCATAGCAGATTAAATTTACTTATAATGTGAGAAAGGCCATTTTAATGCGATTGTTAGAAAAGATCAGTAATGTGTCTTCTAACACTTCTGAAAATTGTATCTACATATACAATTTAATTTTTCTGTATTTTGTTTTACATACAGATGGTCATCTCTTTTTTAAATCAGGAGATGCATATTTCTGTGCAGTCTTCTAAATACAGCGGGCCTCTCTTGCCTCTGATAGTGTATAACATTCAAAACATCTCTTTTCCTAGCCAAAAATGTATTTCATTCCAATCCAGAATAAAGACATTGTCTTACAGGCTACATTACAGATCTACTTGAGTAGTCATATTCTTCTTAGAGTTTAGTTGGCACCCTTTTTGTTTTGAGATCAGGTTACTTGTTTAAAAATAAGTATAAACTGTTTATGCAGATGTAATTATGTGATACCTAGTTCCAAAGTAAATTAATCTTTCCATTCTACAAGCATGAAGCCAAGATCAAGTCATTGACTGAATACCTTCAGAATGTGGAACAGAAAAAGAGACAACTGGAAGAGTCTGTGGATTCCCTTAATGAAGAATTAGTTCAACTCCGAGCACAGGGTAGGAATTGCCTCCCTACACGCCACCCACCACCATCACCATTTTAAGTATATAGTGATAAATATGGAATTGTTCTGTTCTGTTTAGATTGAAGGGCAGAGCTATAGAATGGCTTTTTGCTACTGAACATGTAGAATTAATCAATAGCAAAGCATGCTTGCTATTTGAAAGAACTGCTATGGATAGGATTAAATTAAAGATGTTACTGATTTAATTGATCTTTGTGGTGCGAGGGGATTTTTTCCAAATTTTAAGGAAGGGAAGGGGGAATTAACTCCATCTTCCCTGTGATCACCTAGTTACCTAGCTGAAATGTGTTTTCCTTCCTCTATCCCTACTAGAAAAAGTCCATGAGATGGAGAAAGAGCACTTAAATAAGGTTCAAACTGCAAATGAAGTCAAGGTAAGTTAATTTCATTGTTTTTTTTTAAAAAAAAAACCAAACCAAAGTGATGTATTGTAACTTCTTAAAGCATTTAAGACCTACTGTTTTTTCTAATAGCAAGCTGTGGAACAGCAAATTCAGAGCCATCGTGAGACGCATCAGAAACAAATCAGTAGCCTAAGAGATGAAGTTGATGCAAAGGAAAAACTTATCACTGAACTTCAAGAGTAAGTAATTGTCGTTATTTTAGTAGTGCCAAATGTCTCTGGACTGTGTGAGTACAGAAGCACAGTACGGTGGTAAGGAAGTGGCAAAGGTTTCCTCCAGCAATGTCTTTCTAACTTGTGTTGCTTTACTGAATGTCCTGTCTGATAGGTTCAGTTGATATAATATTTACTTTCTGTGTTCAGCCAAAACCAGAAGATGATGCTTGAACAGGAACGTCTTAGAGTTGAGCATGAGAAGTTGAAAGCGACTGATCAGGAAAAAAGTAGAAAACTGCATGAACTTACGTAAGTGATAATGGTGCATAAAACAAATGTGTGTGGGAACACTTACATTTTAAAAATTAGCGACCTAATATGATGAAGTGGTTCTCACTGTATGATAAGCCCGTTAAAGAGAGAAGCTCCCGAGCCTTCTTGAATTCAACTTTTTTAAAACCTTTGCACTGCCTTAATATTTAAAATTGGAAGTAAAATGATGAAAGGTAGGAAGGACACAACTTTTTCTTTGTTAATATGCTATGGGTTGGAGTACTGAACTTTTCAATTTGCAGCTAAGTATTGCATGCTCTAAGACTGGAAGAGACTTGTAAACAGTTCATTTGTGTGTGTGTGTGTGTTCTTGTGCAATTTAACTAGTTAGGTAGTTCTAACTGGCTTGTTCTTGAGATTAAACAGCTACATGCTTCGAGTGATTAAATACAGTATATTAGTGAATTAGAGACTGAAAAGTTATTGCAAAAAATTAGAATTGAATTCTGCTTGTAGGTAAGTATACAACGGTCAAGATGAAAAACAGTTCTCAGCTTCTAGAAATCTGACCATAATCTCCTGGAAGTGTTTCTAGAGTATCAGTAGCGACCCCTTTCTGGTGTATATGAATTTATCTTTACAGACGTTAAAAATACATTATACTTAAAACTTTTTCAGAAGTGCATACTTTCTGGCCATGTTTAAAAGCACACAGCGGCTTTCGGGTTTTTATCGTAGAATTTTAAATAATCAGAGGGAACTAACTGGTCTGTACTGGTAACCAATAAGTAATGCTTACTTTTTTCTTTTTTCTTTATCTTTTTTTTTCCTTTTAGCCTTACTGTGAAATACAATGTTGGTTTAACTGACTAAAATTTTAACAGTACTCTGGTCTTGTGAATGCATCTTACTCCGATTTATTTATATGCCACAATGATTACAAAAGTTACATTAGTTACAATAGGTTTTCTTGTCTTTTAAGATTTGATATGCATACTACATTATTGCTTCTTATTTCAGTTTGCCAGCTAAACTATGTATAACATTGATCCCTTAAAGGTGCTTGCTATATTAGAAACTTTCCTCTTCAAAAGACTTGCAAAGAAACAGTAACAATTAGTTTGGTATTCTGTGTCCTCCCCCAGCCTTTGAATCCATTTATTTTCTATTGTATGTCATAAATGTGCATGGTGAATGACAGGCCAGAAACAATGCAGATTATTCATATTTTATTCTTTCTTTTTTTTTTTGACTTAGAGTTGTATAAGATGCCTGGAACTACTTTTCCAGTGAGGTCTGGGAAATGGATAGGATGCCGAGATATTCTTTAGAATATTTTATTACCTCAAATGTTTAATCATTTAACTGTGAGCTAGTAGTGGAACTGGCCAAGTGAGGAGAAATTTCAAGAGGAAAAGAAGCTTTTTGGCTACTTAATAGGAACACTTCATTTTCATGTAGTTCCTGGCCTTCCTATTCCAATCTCAAGTTGTAAAAAGAAAAGTCCGCATTCCTTTCCTGTATCCTGTCATCTTAGTAATTGTGCTGCCTTATAATTCTGAGAGAGAATGTTAGCAGTGCAGTAAAAGCTCTCACATTAAATAGGAAGACAGAAGCTCTGTAAAATGATAATCATTAGGTTATATTCCTGTAAACTGAGATTGTTGTTTATGATGCTAGCTTTGGCAAATGTGTTGGGGGTGAAGTGGTAGAACAAAATGAAGAAAAAAAAAAATCCTTAATCTGTCATGTGATACTTATCTCAGCTGGTCAGAGCTAAGAACATTTGTAGGATAAGATCTCCCAAAGTATTCATCCTGAACCTGACTCAGAGTCCTTCTTTACATATTCTAGAAACTTAACATTATGCATCTGAATGTACTTGTTTGTATTCCTTCAATATTAAAAGTACTTCTCTCTTTCCTTTCTGCAACTCCCCCACTTCCACACCCCCTTCCCAAATGGATTTGAGTGTGGTGTCATCTGTCGGTTGCATCCTTAATTGAGGACTTCAGCTGAAAGACATTTTTCATTTGTACCATATAGTGTTTATCAATCTAGTCTCCTAAAACATTAAAATTTCCAGTTTTGCTCAGATGTTTCAGGACAAATTTACTCTCTTTTAGGGTTATGCAGGACAGACGGGAACAAGCAAGGCAAGATTTAAAGGGTTTGGAAGAGACTGTGGTAAGATAGTCAGAATATATTCCAAAGCAAATGTCAATACTTGAGTGTTTGGGGTGGTTTTTTCTTTCAGAGTTGTGTGTTGGCTTTTGGGTTTTTTTGAGGGGGTTGTTTTGGTTTGTTGGTGGGGGTTTTTTGTTTGTTTGTTTGTTTTAATTTCTTGTCCTTAACTGTAGGCAAAAGAACTTCAGACTCTTCACAATCTTCGGAAGCTGTTTGTTCAAGATCTGGCTACTAGAGTGAAAAAGGTAACGTGGTGCTGTAGTGAAACTTGGTGTTTCTGAGAACGCTACATAAATTTCAGTTTAGAACTAAATGAGGAATTGGTCTTTATGTGGTGTAATTTTTCTGGCTTGATCTTAATATGCAAGTTCAGATTTGTACTCAGCCTCCTCTCTCCTTCCCCATGCCTTTGTTACTGCAGAGTGCCGAGATTGACTCGGATGATACAGGAGGCAGTGCTGCACAGAAACAGAAGATTTCCTTCCTTGAGAATAATCTTGAACAGCTTACAAAGGTTCACAAGCAGGTACAATGAGGCTTAATTTCAAGTTTTAATTAAAAACAAACTACTTAAGATGCATTATTATAGGAGTGACTGCATGCATATTGGTCATAAAGTAACTGCTTCATAATTATATACTTCTACATCTTGAGTGTGTCTCTTGATATGAAACAATAGACTAAAGTTTTCCTGTAATGTAAATTAATAGCTATTTTAAGTACATGTGAGTATGTAACAAAATAGCTGCATTTAAACTGAAGAAGATCCAAGTTAGTGTTTAGAGTTAGTGTATCAGTCTAGGGGATTCTTGCCTGTCTCTGAAGAAGAATGTAGACTTTAAGTGCCTATGTTGGGTGGCGCGTTCTTCCACAGTAACTGATTTTCAAATGACCATCTTGCTAATGAACTATTAGATTTACTAAAAGCTTAAGCAAAGATAATATAGTAGCCCTACTGCTTTGCCTGTTTAGGGGCAGGAGGGTGTTTGGTTGGCTCTCCCTATGAAAAGAGATACCAAGAAAATAATAAATTCTGTTTTTGTAGCTGGTACGTGATAATGCAGATCTTCGCTGTGAACTTCCTAAACTCGAGAAGCGACTTAGAGCTACAGCTGAAAGAGTTAAAGCTTTGGAGTCTGCACTGAAGGAAGCCAAAGAGAATGCTTCTCGTGATCGCAAACGGTATCAGCAAGAAGTAGATCGTATAAAGGAAGCTGTAAGATCCAAGAATATGGCCAGAAGAGGACATTCTGCACAAATTGGTTAGTAAAGAATCCCTTGCCCCCTAAAGCTTCATCTGCCTCCTGATTTTTTTTGATCTTTGTGCAAGTATGCATCTTTCAACCTCAGTTGGTACTGCATGTGTGAACATGATGCATTTTCTACCATGAGTTATATTTTGGTTAATAGACTGTAAGTGTGGGTGGGTGGTGATGTATGATTGTTTGGGGTTTTTTTTACTTATTCGAAATGGGCCTCTTCCTGGTAGCTGGATTTTTGTACGTGCTGGGAAAGGCTTACCGACCTAGAATTCTAGCCTGAATGTGCGTTCCATTTCCTAGAACAAAACAATACAGTGAATGCGAGTCTTAAGTCTGTAACATCATTCCAATTCCATTCCAATTTCTAAGGCTAAGTAGGTATTCCAAAGCAAGGAGAGAGATTAAGCCATCACCTTAAGCAACAACAAATCGTCTTGCTGTCTTTTGGTCTTGTCAGGGAGAGGGGCAGACAGGAATGCACAACTAACATCCTAAGATCCCTAATTACCTTTTCGGTTCTTTGTTCCAAAACATATAGCGCTCCGTACCCCTCGCTGGGGCAAAAGAATGGAAAAAACAGAAATCTGTAATAACTAGTAGTCTTTCTGTGTAGTGGGAAGACAGTCGTATTCCCTTGGTCCTCCCCCTGCCATTATGCTGTCAAGTGCTGAGGGCCAAGAGGGTGAGACCAGTGGAGGACTTAACTGTGCCTATTACATTATTGTTGTAGAAGTAACTGTTCCAGCCTTTTTGTTGTCCTGTGTCAGGACTTCAGTAATCAATACGCTTATCTTAAATGATAATGCAACTGAAATGAGCATTGCAGTTAAACTTTACTCATATTCTGTAGGTCTGCAAAGAGCTGTTGCAGAATAAAGTTATAATTTTTTTTCTTGGTCACTTCAAGTGGCAGCTTGAAGACAGGTGCTTTCCTGTCTTACATTTCTCTCAAGTGGTCTCCAAGATGACAAACAATTCTCCAGTGAGCTTGCCGCAGCTATAAAGCCTCTTGTACTTAAATGTCTAGATGAACTAGTCATGTCTTGCTGGAGATCAGCTTCCTTAAGGCAGAAATGGAGAAGTGTTCCTCTGATGTGTTTGCTACCTGTAGGTACTTTTTATCCACTCTTACCTGCTGAAACTTTAAATGCTTCTGTTTAATGTTACAGAACTTTGTAAAGCCATACAGTTGTGCATGTCCTGTTAAGAGCTAGTACAAAACTGATTGAAAATATTGTTTGTTTATCAAAGTGTATGCAGCTTGTGAATGACCTGTCAAAACTACTGTTTTTGAATTCAGTAATAGAGCAGGTTTTATTTCTATATGGTGGTAACAAGTTGATGAAGCAGTGTTATCTGTGGAGTAATCAGTATGCAGAATCACTTGCAGAGCAGAGTAACTAGTGGCTTATCAATCAAGTAGATGTGGGAAATACAGCAGGGTATAATTATTCCTTACAGGAACAGAACCCTTATGAAACTTTGTCTAGCGATGTGTCTTATTTGAGTTCTTATTGCCGAGAAATAGGACTCTCTCAGGGAAATGCATTAGGTGGGGCAGATAATACATGTGAAGATAATCATTATCAAAAGCTTTGCTGGCTTTAATTCTAATAGGGACAATAAAAGCAAAACCTTGTCTATTTTTCAGGGCTTGTTATAGTTGGCACTGATCTGTTAGGTTCTCAGAATACCATCTCTTAAACTTGTTTTCTTATTCAAAGTGCATTAAATTTTGATTATTACATCTGGGATACTTTAAAATAAAGCATTAGTGAATTTGAATAATAAAAGGTAAAATTGTGATGTATATATTTGTAAGTCATGTTTCTTTTCATGCAGCTAAGCCTATCCGTCCTGGCCAACATCCAGCAGCTTCTCCAACTCATCCAAGTGCAATTCGTGGTGGAGGTGCGTTCACTCAAAACAGCCAGCCAGTTGCGCTGCGTGGAGGTGGAGGACGGCAAGACAAAGTGTAAGTTTGTCTTGTAGGATTTTTTTTTAAATGTGTGATTAAACCGTTGTATTACAGTTCATTCTGTGGCATAAAATCACTTGAATAATCAGTTAACTTCTTTTTTTACAGAATTGTATAGTTAGAGGAGCGGTATGCATATACCTCTGACTAATGCTGCTGCTTTTGTTATAAAACTGGCATTTGTTGTAAAATGGTAGTTCTGGAGTTGTTCTGCTGGAGTAGAACAAATCATGAAAACAGTCAGTTGGAGATAGTTACCAGTCACAGCCAATAGCTACTGTTTGGGAAAGGAGTGGACAGTTTAAATTCTTTTGGCTTGGTAGTATCTCTTTAAATATGGTTTTCCTCAGAAAACATTCAGCAATGAAATAAAAAATGACCCTATTCTCATATGTTGTTTATTTGCTGTTGTTACTACATTTGCACACTGCTTCATGTGTCAGTAATTTGGAAGTATTTAACAGAAAAATTCATGTCTTCATCTGGTAAATTTAAAATGTTAGCCTAGCTAAAATACAGTAATTGAAATTAATACGTGCACTTATTTGAAAATGTCTCTAATCTCCTAAGTAATTACATGTACTTAATATGCTTCGGTTGCTCACAGAATCATGTCTCTCTTTAATCAATGTCTGCATTATAGTTGTTCTGTTGGTCACTTAACAGTAATGCTTTGCTGCGTTCTCTGTCGTCGTCTTGACTTTTGAGCGTTTGTATAAACATCTTCTAGGCATTCCCTTAGTTAAGGTTATCTGCATCTTCAGTTTGAAAATACTCCTAAAATGACTGTGTGGTGTTTGAATCCTGGGTGCTTCTCTTCTGAAGGGCAGAAGCAGTTTATGTTAATCTTGTTTCCATTTGTTTCTTTTTATTAGCTGACTGACTTTTCAAAGCTTTCTCTCCAATTTAGAGAAAATCAGGCTGTGGTACTAGTTAAGGTACCTGGTTCTGTTCAGTAGTGTCTCTTAGTAAATAGGAGGTTGAAGTGATAGTACTTTAACCTTGAATAACATTTACCTTGAATGACTAAGGAGCTGGCAATTCGTAGATTCTTGATTATGTTGATATGGTGAAATTAATCTTCTGATAGCTATTTTGACTACAATGGCAATCTAGCTCAGGTGTCCAGTGTAGAGACATTTCAAGGTATGATTGACCCTGTTTATTTTAGATGCCTACTTTAGCGTGAGTTTGCACGTGCTCTGATGTTGCCTGGAATTCTAACTGAAGAGAGGCTATTTAGTCTCATACTTCTTTAAAAGTACTTAGAATAGTTTATATAATCAGCAATAAATAACTAAATTTTGAGCTTGCATCTTGCTTTGGAGAAGAGCTTTCATTGTTGATCCTGGGGAACTTAAATAGGAGGCTTAGCCCTTTGACTTTTGGACTGTGTGTAGATAAATCATGAAGGAGTGGAAAATTGCTAAGTATTGGCTAGAACACCTTTTGAACAAACAAACGAGAACTCCTACGTAATATGCTTGCAAAATCCCTTAAGCAGTTGTAAAGCTTTCATATAATTCTTCTAACGTGAGCATGTTACCTATTGCTGTAGAACCGAGCAGCATTTAGCACTTAAAGGCAGGAGACTGATTGTAATTTATTCCAACTTTCCTATCTTGTTTCTGGAAGAACCTGTCCCTTAAGGAAGTAAAGGAGCAAAACTTTTTTGAACTTTATTTTACTATTAAATATGAATTTGTTCTAGGCTTGTGAATACTCGGGTAGCCAGTATCATTCTTCTCTGTAGTAGTGTCTGTCATACTTTTTTTGAGGATTAATACATATACTAAGCATCTCAACTTCTAGTTAGAGAACTTCTGGTACAGTAGGAACATAATGTACTGTTTTACATTTGGAGACCACTTTAACAAATTATTCTGGAAACATTAAAGAAATACAGAAATGGTAAATTGTTATTTCCCTATGCAAATCAAACTTTAAGATAATGTATGCCAAATGCTCTCTTCATTCCCATTTCATCTTCCCAAAATAGCAAAGTCAAAAGTTTGCAGCCGCTGGTAGGTGGTATCCAGACAGTTCTCACTGGCCTGGAAAAGTAGCAACAGTCATGGGAAATGGAACTGGGTTATAATTGGCTTGTGTTTGTAATGTTTACTCTGTTAAGGCAGTCAAGACTGGATACCCAGTCAGTTTATTGTGCTGTAAATTTGTTGGTAACAGACAGCATTGCTTAAATGCTTTGTGTTGTGTAATTTGTTATTCTAAAGTAGATGTTCTATTAGCACTTATCTGAGTGGTCTAAGAATTGGGCTCTTAAAGGCTATGTAAATAGTGAATATGGTCTACTGTAAATATAAATAACTTGGCTTTTTTGGCTTATGAGGTACAAGCATGTAACTTTGTTATTTTTCTCATTTACAGTTGCTGAAAAGTAAATGCAACATGAGGAGGACTGGATATCGTGTAGAGGGAGTCATTCCATGACAATAATCTTTCCCTTTGGGGACTGTAGGATTATTTTTTGAAAATGTATAAATTATACCTGGCCTGTACAGCTCTTCCCCCTTCTACAAATTCTGCTAACTGATTCCCAAAAAAAAAACTAGAGTGCAATTTTGGCGTCTTGAAAAATGACATGTTACTTAAAGTGTAGCTCTGCTCATTACACAGTTTGTCTTTCATGTCTTAAATTTAGTCTGCACTGTGCCAAGCTGAATGTACGTTGAGAAAATCTTAGTTCAAACTTTCTAGCTTAATTTGTGTACATCTTATTGTCTTAGGGAATGTGCAACAGTGTTTAAGTATACTTTCATTTTTATTACTTCACATAACACTACATGTCCCACTGAATTAGAACGGCACTCTAGATTACAGTTTTCTTTTGGAATGCTACATAGGGCATTGGAACTAAATTTATTTGTACAGTGTAAGAATACTGAAGTGTGCTTACGACAACTGCCATAAGGCACTGCGATTGCTACACCACAGAACTAAAGAGTTCAATATGAACAAGGCTGTTTAACTGTTATCTGATTAAATGCCCGTTTATCGGGTAATTTAGAATTAAATATTGTACAGTAATAAGAGTAAACATAAGTTTACAAAAAAGACTTTGGCAATGGATTATCCCATCTGTCCTGTTCCTGATTCTACACACAGTACAGTCTGGTGGAGTGAAAACATTCTGCTTCATTCTGATGAGCCTGTCTATCCATTTGTCTGTATCTGTGACAGTTCACTTTTGCTATTTTATAATAGTGAAATGAGCACAATCTAAAATTTAACTTGATATTCCACTACATATACAGTACTGGAATTTTTTGGCTAAAATTTTAACTTTCAATTAAAAAATTTTTTTCAGCAACTGGCCAATGAATTCAGATACACTAATAAAGGATACAACTTTTTAAAACTGATGTATTGGGAAATCCCAGAGACAAGTGTTTAAAAAAATAATAAAATAAATAAAGTGCTACCCTGAATTGTATTTGTAATCCGTTTGTAAGTAGGTACATGAAATGTCCAAAGTAGTAGTTGTTGAATATTTTTCTTCTCTTTGCAATAAAGTCCTGTAAAGTGGCTAACAAAATGAAACATGGGGGTTTTTGTTTTGTTTTGTTTTTTGAGCTCTAATACTTCCACTGAGCTGACTCTGTGTTTTAAAATTTTATAGTATAATTTGCCTAACTTATTCATAGGGTTTAGCCACTGTAATTTTTAGAACAGCTGCCTTCTGGATAGAAATTGGTTACCAGGTCTTTGAGAAAGAAGGAACTTAATATTGCTGAAAGAATTCAGTGAGCTTTCCAGACCCGGTTGGTACCACTTTGTGTGCTGGCTTGAAGTTTTTTGCTGGGTATTCATCAGTTATTGTGGAAACAGTAGAGACTCTATGACTGTTCAGACGCAAATCACTTTCAACTTTTATATTATAAATAGACAAAATATTTATATTATGATGGAGTGTAGTCAGATTTTAGACCTTGAACCACTTTTTTCTATAACTACAGTAGTCTGATTTTTTAATAGTTTGATTTTTAAAGGTTGAGTGTATCGGTCGGAAATCTCACTATTTTGGAGTTTTCAGCTTTTGAGACTGTTTTGTTCATTAAGGCTGCCAAACACTCCAAACTTGCAGTTGTTTTAGACCATTATTAAAGACAGCATACTGAGGAAAGAAAAATAAATGAATGGCAAACTAGTTTGAATGAAATTTCTCATAATGGAAACAGCACTGTCCGTTATCTTTCTCAGTGTTAACTACAGGTTTTCAGACCTTCATTTGTTAATATGCAATCATAAAAACAAAAAGAAACCACTTTCTTTAAAATACATTCAAATGAAGCAGGATTTTTTTTCTCATGCCTGTGAATGGGGGTTTCATTCCTGTAGGTAATTATCATGGGGTTTGGTGCTGAAAATTGCTGTGTTTAAAAAAAAAAAAAAAAAAAAAAAAAAAGTAACTAGCCTGTAGCTCAGTGTACATCACCTTTTTATATTTAAACTTTTTTTTTTATTTTAAACCTTTTATGAAGTTTACCAAGAACTGCCTCTTAAAATGTAAAAAAGAAAAAAAAAAACAAACCAAAACCAAACAACTTTTTTTGTTTTCTGGTTTGGCTGTCATAGGTCAGCTGGACAGGACAATTACTGTTTTTTGTAAATTAAAATATTCAGTCTATACAGGGAATGTTCAACACTGCTGTTTCAACTTGCAGTCTTTGAATGGTTCTTATTTTTATGTTCCTCTAGATCATATTTTTTAAAAAGATGGTTTAGGATAGGAACTTGGTGAAATAATATTTATTTCTGGTGAACAACTAAATTATTTACATAACTTAAATGCTGACTCACTACTGTGTGTATCTCTAAATTTGACATGAGGACAAGTCTACCTGTGGAATATGATTTAACTTCAGTACACTTAAGATGCGTTAAAACAATTGGTTTGGGGAAGACGCCATATAGTTTTAACTTACCTGCATGCTGTAAATGTATTTGTGTTTAAATAAAGAGAAGAAAAATCTTTGAACTTTGCGCATTTATTCAGCCTCTTCACCTGTTTGTTACGTTGTGTCCAGATAATACTTTTTACTTGATAGGTTTCATGACCAGTTATCTTTATGTAAATAGTGATCACTTGATGTCTTGTAACTTCTTGTTCCAGTGTTTGTTAATACAAGTAAGCTTTCCCACAAATATGAATATTTAAGTCTTAATCTTCAAAAGACTGTTCATGATAGAAAAAATACACAAACAAAAAAGCCCCAAACCAAACAAAAGAACAAACACCACCCCACCCCCACCCCCCCCACCCCCCCCCCCGCCACCTCCAACAATTGCTGCCTGTGGAAATGTACAGAAATTGATTACAGCCACAGTATATCAGAATTTGAACCCCTTCAATCTTGAATTACTTTGACCTCTCCCGAAGGCAAATATTCCATGTAGTTCATAAATATGCCAATTTAATAGCCATTTTTAATGGCTTCTCTTGGTTGTGTATGTTTGGGGTTTTTTTTTTTAAACATCAACTTCCACCCTATCTATCTTGGACACAGTGACACACTTGAAAGAGTTCTCCCTTGGCATAGGGTGTAGACACAGCATTCTTTCTCTTAAAGGAGAGATTTCCTAGTATTAGTATTCCTTAGTATTCAGCTGCTTTTCAAAAAAAGACCTGAAAAACAAACTCCAGAACCCTCACCAACAAACCCAACCCTTTTCTCCTTAGGCTATGCCTACATGTAGTTATTTCTTAGCTGTAATTGGGAGTTAGATATGTAAGGTTATTGCTGCATCCTATTCACCAAGGTATTTCTTTTTTTAAAATTATTGCATTCTAGAGTAAGCTGAAGTCAGCTAAGAGTCAGCTTTACTTTCTTCTTTCCAGGAGCAGAAGGAAATTTAAGAACTAGAGGAGATTGCCTTAATTCAGGCCTACTGGCAATCGAGGAAGCATAGATGCACTTGCATTCCGCACTTGTTCTTTAAAATGGAACTTTGATGTGAAGCAGTGTAGAAGCTGATCAAGGGTTTGGGCACATGACGTGCATCTGATTTGATTCCTGGGCATCTTAAAAATCCAATTTTAAAGACTTTCTAAGGTGACAATGCATTTATCTGTTTTGGGATGCATGAAGAATGGGTGCCTGCTTGCAGTGGTTCAGCCTGCAGATGACACATTCTGAAAGCTGCCAGTTCATCTGTAGCACCTGATGCCTACTGTATTTTCAGCTTGGGCTGTAGCTGCTTGTGCTTTATGTACTCCCAGTTAGCCAGTGAAGGAGGGAAGTGAAATGGAGATCTTCTCTTCTGCCAGTCTGACAGAACAAACAGTTGGTTTGGTTCAGACCAAGAGCTCATCTAGCTAAGCCTCTCTCCAGAGGTGCCAGATATATGGGTTGCCCAGAAAAATCAGTCAAACGTGATGATTCTTCTCAATGGTCTTCTCTAGACGTGTCACCTCAGGGGCTTTCCTGAGTGTGGTGTCAGTTATCTGTATGGTGATGCTCAAAGTTCTCATTTTATCCACATACTTGGACAGTCTTCTCTGGAATCCATGTAAACTTGTCTTGGTTTCAGTTGGAAAGGAATTCCCATGAGTTACCACTTGCTTCATGAACATTTTTTTTTTTTTTAACTTGGCTCCTGCTGATTTGGTGACTCCTCATTCTTGTTTGAAAGGATTAATCCCTTTCCAACATTTCTGTGCCTCCTAGACTTTCGTAGACCTCTTCTCTCTCTTTTTCTTTCTCAGGACTTGTTTTCCTTTCCCAGGAATCTGTAACAGTTGATTCTACTTTTTCTGAGTGCTATTGAACTGATGTCTTTTTATGGAGCAATCTAGTTACATAAGGCTGCAATCATCTTCTGGATAATTTTCTCAGAAAAAGATTTAGCTAAATTTGTAGAGCTTTGATATATAAATATATATATACAAAAGCATAAAGGGGGTCTAGATTTAAGTCTGCCAGTACAGTTACATAGAAGAAAAGATCTCAGGAGGAAGAAATTGCATCTGTAAAACTGCTCAATAATGAGCTAATCTGATACTATCAAATATTTCATAGTGTATCCTATTAGTGGGAGATGGCTCAGTCATACCAGTGAGGTGCTCGCTTTTGAATAGACCTGTGTCTCTACTAGGGGATGACCAACTCAAACCCTTTTAATTGTACACAAGGACTAAGGGATCCTCGAAAAGGAAAGCAAATTTCCTTTCACTCTGAAGTTTCTTATGAGCAATGGCATGACCTGAAATGACTTCTGAAATTAAGAAAAAATATTATTATGTCTCTGACAAGGAAAAACTGCAGTTACCTGCACTGATAATCTACAAACTGCTAAGGAATTCATTGACAGAACAAGTTTGTTCTGTTGGCTGGCTTGGGGTGGCTTCCGTCTTGAATGTACCAAGAAGTTGTAACACCAATTTAGGAAGTATCAAATGCATTACTGTATTTAAAATGTGCTATGTGCAGACTGTCTCGAGTCACTTAAGTACATAATATAACTTCTCTAAATGACGTAGAAAACATATCTGGAAGATGATTACTGAAGACTGTTGGGTGCATCAGAATTTTTGCCTGTGGAGTTTTGAGCTGATGAATCTTCCTGAATTCCCTGCAGGAGTGTTCATCATTTTATGTTTAACCAGTCCTTGCTGGGGAGGAATGACAAGTGAAGTGGGACTGGGCAGGGAGAGTAATTTGAGCTGCTAACTCCTTTTAGTGTTTCATTATGAAAGTTGAAGGTGCAGAGGGTATCAGTTAGCTAGGCCATCCAGTGTGACGGGAAAAGTTACCTGAAGAAGAAAAATATAATGCAGAAGAAACAAAATGCATGCAAATATGACTATTGTAATAAAGCATATTTAGCCTATTTACTTTGAAAAGGAAAATAAGAGGCTAATGACTATAAAGGGGAAAGAAAGGGGCATTGCGTAGGATGGTGTGGCATATCTGCACCCTGGATGCCTTGCGGGTGTACGTTTCAGCAGCATACTCCCTCTAGGGTCTGTTGTGCTCCACAAGGTAGGCATACCGGTATTGCGGAATGGAGCTAAATCCGTCCAGTGTCTTCACCTAAGGTACCAAGGGAAGTGTTAATGTGTACCTCTGGCAAGTAGGGAGAACAGCATAACCCACATTCTCCGCATTCCTAAATCCACAAAACTAGGTGTGGAAATGACTCGGAGGTGCCCCCAGGTGTGTGTTTTAGAGAGCTATTTCCACAGCGTCTGTTGTGAGTAACAAATACCTGGGAGCCCCTGGTCTGAAAGCATTGGTCTGAAAGTCAACTCAAATTGTCTCCTGCAGTTGGACAAATACGCTTCACAGCTGATGACACCATATTGGAGATACCTGCAAAGCTACTTACTGTTCCAGTGGATGTTTGATTTGGCTTTTGTCAGCAGCAGCATTAAAAATTGTGTTAAAAAGTAAATTAGCTCAGCAAAGCATAAATGTCAGTGTTATCCTGTCTGCTTATTGCCTCCATCATCAGGTCTGGTTCTGATCAGCCTGGGGAGGGGGGAGTGTTGTGCTGTCAGGATAGGTGTTTTACGTGATCATTCAGCATCCTATCCTGTTAACAAGCAGGTATTTGCAGAGTATTTTGTGCTGGTCTTTTCCTGAGAGGGTGTAAATGATTCTTTAAATGCCTTTTGCTGGAAGAAATACCTGTCAGCAGAAACCATGACAGATCTTAGACTGCTGCCCAGGAAAGCTGGTTTCAACTGCAGCTTACTGCAAGGCCTTTCTGTTTTTTGTGTCAGCTGCATGCAGCAGCCTGGTGACCGTCTGTGTTTTCTAGGACCTGGTTTGCAGTGGGGACTGCAGCGGGGTGGGCCCCCTTCCCGCTGCTGATGGAAGAGGGAAGCTCCTTTAGGCGATGGTATCCTCTTATATGTGCTCTGGGAGCTGCGCCTTGCCGGGTTTCCACGTCCTGGTGATACCGAAAAGCCGGTCGAAGAAACTCTCTAAGACTCGTTTTGGAGTTTTAGAAAGCAGGCATTCTTTATTGCAGCGCTGGATGCACGAAGGATAGTTCCACCTAGCGTGCATACCACAGCTTTAGCACAAACAGGTTATATAGAACAACTAATTTCATATTAATCAGATTAGTATACAGATACATAAAAATGATTATAACTGATTATCAGTACTGCCTGTATCCGATCATGCGCAATGAAGGATCCATTTGAGTCGAAGGGCTGCTTTTATGACCAGCGACCCATTTGAAGTTCTTGTTGGCTGTCCTTGAAGTCTTTATTCTTGTCCTTGTTCTTTGATCTTGAAGCTTAACGCAGTTTCAATCACATGTGGTCAGTTTCAACATTGTTCTCATCTAGCGTACAGGAACATCTAGTCATAAGAGCAAAGAACTGCAACACTTTACGAGTAACTACCTCTACTAGTTAATTGCTTGGCTATACTTTTGTCTATTGTTTCAGTCATAGTGTTAGTATAAGATTTCTAATAATAATTTACCAAATCTCACTTTTACAGTCACCTAGCAGCAAACCAGTTTCCATGGCTGGTACAAAATATTAAAACCATCAAAATATTTAGACATACCATACAGAATGTATGGAAATATGCCATCACTGGTGGGTTGTTGTGCAGAGGCAGCGCAGCTCCCTTTGCCCGCAAGGACTCAGCCCCGAGTCCTGGTCCTGCTGCCGCCAGCCTCAGCCCCTGCCGCCTTTCCCCTTGAGGCCGGAGGGCTTCCCCCTGCCCACCTTGGGACCCCGGCGTGAGTGACTTGTCACTGGGCTGGGGGAAGGGAGGAGCTGCCTGCTTTTCCTGGAAGAACTTTGTATTCCTGCTCCTACAGGTCTGTTCTCCTCTCTAACTGTGAGGCCGCAGGGCCACGTAACAGGAGAGGAGCTGAAGCGCAGGTCCTCGAGTGGGAGAAATACAGGCCAGGCTGTGAAGTAATAGAAGTTTCGTTTGGTGTTTTGTTTTTCTAGGTCTGAAGTTCAGCTTATAATAAAAAATGAAGAGTTCTTCCTCTGTCATTGCTGAGGTCTTTCTAGCTGCCCATTTTGTTGAGGAGCCTACAAGGTCACGATGAGGTGTGAGCCACGCTTGTCGTGTCGCTTCTTGGGGCAGTAAAAGCAGAATTGCCCAGCTGGGGTTGTAGTTTCAGCTATGCAGAGCTAGTTATTAACAACCAGAAGCTAACCTACGCGGTGCAGGCCCCTTCTGAGGGTGCTTTATTAACCCGAGGCCTCGCGGACGCGAGAGAGGCAGGAGAGGGCTGCCCCGCGGGAGAAGGGATCCCGTGCGCTGGGAACCGCTGGTGCCGGGATCCAGCTGTTGAAGCCGACGGATTATCGAATCCCTGCTCTCTCCCTTGGCTCGGGCCCCTTTCCTGCCTTTAATCTGAACCCCCAATTTGGCAGCCAGGCCCTAAACCCGTTCGGGAGCTAAAATGGGGCCGGCGCGCGGCGCGGCGTCCCAGCGCCCCTCGGCCGGCTGGCGCCGCCGCTAGGGGGCGCCATGGGCCGGCGGGGCCCGGCGGCGGGGAGGGCGGCGGGCGGGAGCGCGTGGCGGGCGGGGGGCCGCGAGTTCGGACATGCGGGCGTTAGTCACCGCGAGCGGCCGCCCGCATCGTTTGCGTTTAGCGGCCTGGGGCTCTTGGGCGGTACTGCTTACCCGCCTGTGTTTCTGCGTCCCTCTCCCGCCCCCCGCAAGCTGCGTTTTCTCACATTCACTGGCCGGCAGGCAGGCAGGCAGGCAGCGGCCAGGCCGCGGTGCAGCCCTCTCCTCAGAGGGCTGAAGCTTTACTAGCCCTCTTCAAGCTGCCGGCTGTTTTTCTTCCTTTAAACGTGTTTATGTTTTGTGCAACTCCTTCCCATCCCGCAGACCTCTTCCCCAGCTCTGATTTCAGAGGGGACGCTTCACCGGGTAACAGAAGAACTGGCTTTGGCCTCCTCGGCGCCGAGTACGTAAGAATACTAATCCACCCCCCAGGGCCTGCTGGCCCCCGCTTTCCAGATGTAGCTCAGCAGGCAGTTCGCCTTTTCCGCACATCGTTGGCTCTTACAGAGCCTCGCGTCCCCCAGAACCCCGACGTCCTTCGCCGCAGGGCTGCTGCTCAGCTCCTTGGTTCCCAGCCTGTCCTGGTGCATCCACCTACCTGTGGGGAGAAACCCTGTGGTCCTTCTTCAGGCGTAGTATCACTGCGGACTCCCCTGATGCGTGGCCTTTATAAAGTCACTTAAAACCTGTAGAATTCATACTTATGCTAAATACCCAACTAGCTCTACTGGCATCGTGCAGAACGAATGCCATTTGTCACAAAGAAAAGGGCTGGGAGCAGATCCTGTGTGTGTCTTTCTATATCATGACATGTAAAGCAGCAACTGTAAAACTCTTCTATCCCACAGAGCTGCATAGAACTGAATCTTGACGTTAAAATATTGTGAAAAGCTGCACATTATGTTTCTGAATAAGTACCAGAATATTCTCCTAGGCATTTTCCACTCCTTACTTAAACCATTTTTTTTCAGGAAGATACTTCAAAATGTCACAAAATTTGGTATCTTTATTTCAGCTGCAAAACAGTGATATAAGATGCAGAAAGTCAGACCTGTGCAGTGGGTGAATCATTATCAAATCCACTCATAGCTGAAGCTTTGAGGCATTTTTGTATTTTTCTCTCGTTTCCAGCTGACTTATCTCCATTGATCCACAGACACATGAGCAGCACGAGAGAGGCAGGAAGAGTCATTCCTGATGAGAAATGGATTTTTCCCCCCCGCGCTCATTATTGTAGAGGACTGTCAGTTTCCCTTGGCAGCCCGTACAATGGGCCTGCTCTCTAATAAATGCAGATAGCATTAAATTAATGTTTCATTCCCATGGTGACAAACAGTGGCATCCAGTTCCAGCGCAGGATAATTCAGCGACAATATGGCAGCAAACAAGTACCTCGCCTGTTATGAGCTAATCAGAGATGCAGAGTATTCGAATTGGACTCAAAGCATCCACCATTAAAGCTTGGAATGAGTTTATTAACCTGGAGACACGTTGTTGAAAATTATCTGGAAACTGGGAAATGAGAGAAGATACGTTAAAAAAAGATCCAAAGCACATAAAAATAAGTATAAAAGCATGAATCAATTTTAATAAAAATTTTCATTCTGCTCTTCATCTGGCTGTAACTGGAACCTGTGCAGGAGCGTAACTATGTGTGGAGATGAAGAAGAGGATCCTTGGTTCATATGCTTGGTTGATGAAGCTGGTAGAGATTGGGCTGCCAGCCTGGCGAACTGTGGAGTTTGGCTTTGTCGTGTTCTTTGGTCAGAGTTTGGCAACCTAGGTTAAGGCAAGGCTGTAGAGAACCAGACCCAGAGGTGTTTGGAAACTGTTACGTGAAAGAGCTCCAACAGACAAGAGCAGATATCCACAGCAAAGAGATTCGAAGGGCTGTTGAAGCCTGAAGGGTGACTGGAGCCCTTCAGCACCCTGCCATGCTGCTGGGAAGGGAGCTGCTGGCACTCAGGCAAGACCTGGCTCTGAGGTTCCTCTCTCTGCTTCTCTGCTGCTTTTGTCCCCTCCTGCTGGACACGTAGCTGGTGGGCCTTCATTAGGCCCAACAGTGAATGCACCTTTCTTTTGAATTTATAATACATATGGGTAGATACTCTAGAGGGAAAAAGATACTGAGCTCTTGAGACAACTTGCAAAGAAAGAGAGATTTTGCAAGGACAGGGAATTCAGCCTTCATTATTATGACTTGCCCCAGGGTTTTGTTCTGCACATCAGCAGTTCTTCAGGAGGCGAAGGACCAGCAGCAGCCTCTTAGAACAGAGGGTTCCCCTTTCATTTGTGCTCAGCTGTATGTCCTGCATGTTTCTGAAAGGCTATTTTGCTGCATGTGTTCTCAGTGAGAGCAATGCTTCAGTTGGTGCTTGGGATAAAATCTTATGGGTGCTAGTTGCTTTTTTCTTTTCATCAGATTAGTTATTTAAAAGCATCTCATTCATGTCCCCTAGAATTATTCTAAAGATTCTCATCACACTTGGTTTTTTTTTTTATTAATGAAAGCTCTTGGAGCCACATCTGGCATGTTTTATTGATCATAATCTCATGGCTGGAAGCTCATCTTGGTAGCTATAGCAACAGAACTTTTTTTTTCAAATGTCAACATAACTCCACAAAAAGTGGAGTAGGGGGAGCAGATCATTTAAATTACTGAGCAGCTAATAACTCTTTTTTCTGTAACCAATTCTGAGTTTTCTAATTTGATACAGTAAATAATGGATAGGAACAAAGTCTTTTGACAGCTACATCTGCTGTGGAAGCTCATGAAAGAGAATAACATGGATGCACATGGTGTCTCGAGAGTCCTTTTTGCTGGTTGTGCGTTGCACCCATCCTCCGCTGGGCTGCAGGCGTCACGGGCAGGCTGAGGGCATGGACCCTGGAGGAGCGGCACCACGGAGCATGTATTCACAGCCCTCCCTCTGCTACCCAGCCAGGCAGGGGTCTCAAACACTGCCCACAGCAGCAGGGCTTGCTCCAGCTCTTGGGGGCAAGAGGCACTCCTGAAATGTGCCTAAGGGTTAAGGTGAAATGATATAGACTGAAATTATAACTTTCTAAAGTGCATTCTGATGCCTAAAGACCCCTGTGAAGTCGGCACCGCCAAGTTGTTCTTATCAGAGATTTTCTCAGGTATGTCTACTCAGGCAGAAGTTACCTCTGAACCAGAGGACCAGCAGGTAACCTGGCCTTCATTGCAGGATGGCTCTTTCCTCTGCTTCCAGCTCCGATGTTTGGCTCCGAGAGCATTCGGAACAGTGTTTCTTCATCCTGCCTAATAGCGGCATCCTGCTAGCACTTGAAAATGGTGATGCTGGGACAGTCAAATGAAGCAGTGGGTGGATGCTGTTGCCTTCCTTGCTTTCCCTTAGGGCTTTCCAGCAAGGCAAGTGGAGAACCGCCCTCAGCCTCCAGCCAGAGCAGAAAGTCAGATCCAGCTGCGGCTGCCTGCCTTTTTCAGGTCTGCAAGAAACTACATATGGGTATAAACTGTATTTCTAAAAAATTCCTAGAGATTCAACCCTTGACATCATCTTTTCAGCAGCTGAAGAAAATAGCCCTTTGGAAGTGCTGGAGAGCACAGCCCTGAGAAAATTGCAGAGGGCAGGCTCCTTCCCTGGGGCCCCTCACAGCTCCCCAGGTAGGGGCTGGAAACTGTTCCCATCAGCTCCCTGGTTGGTGATCCATGCAGAATGCTTCGGTGGCCTTGACGTGTTTCCTCAGTTGACGCTTGCCTTCCCCAAGTCCCACTCCCAGTGTGGGAAGGTCTCCCTGGGGACACAGCCTCAGGCAGGGCTGAGGTTCTTGGCAATACCCCACAAAGGGCCTATATTTATTATTATTAATTATTGAAATCAAGCTTGCAGCTGGAGGGCAAGTCATCTGGGGGCTCTGCTGCTCTAAATATCACCTATTTGACCCCCACTTCTGTGCAGTCCTCCCTGCAGCCCCACCAGCAATGCAGTCCAAGGCTTTCCCTGCAGATGCCCTTTCCACCTAAGAAACCCCATAGATCAGCCTGTTCTTTTCATCCTGCTCAAAAACCAGGGTGGACTGGGGCTTTTTTTGCAATGTCTTTCCTGAGTTATGTTAAATGTCCATCCATCCAGCGGATGGCTGCGGCTGGGCACAAGTGGCCAAGGCAAAGGCATGCCCCGGCCACTTACACCCGGCAACAGCCCCGGCATTTTTTCCCTGTGCAGATGATGCAGCCGCTCATGCGTGTTAATCCCAGCGCCAGGTCACTGAGCGGGAACAAGGCGAGGATTGTTCCTCTGGAGCCCAGGGGAAAGCGGGAACGCAAGGCACGGGGAGGGGAGAGGAAAGACGCGCCGCCTCATCCCAGACAGCGGCAGAGGGTGAATTGTGTCTCCATTTCGCGCTGGGTAAAACCAAGGGCTGGTTGCTGGAAGAGATGCTGGAAGATATGCGAAGACCTTCTTGCTGCTGAATAAAAGGGTGAGTTGGCGCGGGTTGGCGCTGACTTGGTGAAACACGTTTCTCCTGTGCTGCACCCACAGAGCACCCCGGGAAAGGAGATAACCATCGGGAAAATATGTAGCTACAGTGCTGCCAGGGATTTGACGCAGCAAAATACTTCTGCTGTTATCGGTTTCTGCTGGTTGAAGCGCACATCCCTGCCGGGGCAGGTCCCTTGCTGCTTTAATGCTTAGAAATTTAGGGAGGCGAGGTGGTGGGTACAACATCAGCGGGAAGGACCAGTCTGCCGTGTGGTTAAGGATGGGCTTCGTGATGCTTTGCTTCAAGTTCAGCCGGTCAAGTGCATTGTTGTGAAGAGTGCAATTTTATATGGTGAGAGCAGAAATGGAAGAGTAAAGTATGTCCATAAGAGTAGACAAAACCAGTGTGCCTGGAGAGAATTTCAAAGACAAAATGGCTCATGTGGTTGGGGGAAAGTCAAGGGGACTTCTTCAGAGAAGTGGGTGTTGTGTGGGGCTGGAAAAGAATAAAGGTGTATACAGCTTTTCTTTCCTCAATTTCATTTCTTCCCCTACCGCTACATTTCCTGAACGCTATCCTGGGAAAAGCCTTTCACCTTAAGCAAATATTTTCTTATATTAGCATAGCTTAGGGCCTCTAACAGAGCAGAGCTAGAGGAGTTTGCCTGGTGCTGCTACTAGCAATGGGCAGCGTCATTGGCAGGATCATCAAGAGAAAATTCAGTGTCCACTGGGAAGTTTTGGACTCATACAGACCTCAGATACTTTAGAAAAGATTAATGAGACCAGCTTTTATTTTAATTCATGTTGTATCTTTACAGCAGTGACTTGGTGGTGATTATGTACCACTGGACACATCTAAGAGGAGCCTCAGACAACAACATAACCCAACATTTAGGTGTATTCACAGCAACCTGCCCCGACCCTGTAAAGATCTGGTTCTGTTACATCCTGCTTTTCCACACGCGCAGTCATCAAAGTCCCTACATGTCTGTCCCCTCCCAGGCCACCGCAGCCAGGGGGAGGGGAGGTGCTGACCCCTCTTACACCCAGATTAGGAAGTCTTGGTGGCAGGCAACGTGCTGCAGGGAACTTTTCAGTATTTGGTATTCAATAATTATAGGAGCGAGGATGGGAAGGGGCTTTTCAGCCTCTGATGATGAGTGGTGACCTCTAGGCCAGAGACTCACTCTGACTTGACCCAATAAATATTTATGGACTCTGTACAAAAAAGGGAGAGCTTCTACAGGTGGAGCTGAGAGGGCAGCAAGAGCATGCAACTGCCCTTGGGCGGAGGAAGGGGCTGGACCAGGGTTTCCCACATCTTGTCTGACTATTTTAACCACTAAACCAGTGGGTGAAAGTAGGAGCAATGAAGACCAAACCCAGCTCCTAGATGAACCGAAACAGAAAGTCATGATTCACATATGGGTCTACAGAGAGGATTCCCTACTCCCACTTCCTATATACCTTCGAAGAGCTGAAAAGCCTCCCCTTTCTTTTTTTTTGAAGATGGGATTAGAAAGAATATTTGCAAAGAAGTGTTTCAGCCCTCGTGGGGAGCGGGACTGGGCTCTACCCTCCCCAGCAGCTATTCCAGCAGCTGCCTGGGGCACGCCGTGCTCCCTGCACTGGCTTTTCATCTTGCGGGTAGGTACCTATCTCTTCTGTCCCCCCTGTGTAATTGGGATGTTATGAATGCTAGCTGAAATGTTAAATATCACAGGGTGCCACTGCAGCCTAAATCATCCCTGTGACTCTAGTCAATATTTGCAGCTAGTCGTGTGTGATGATTGTAGCAGGATTGTTTTCTAGGCTTGGAGCCTAAAAATGCCAGAGAAGGAGAGCAGGGCAATGCATTTAGCTGAGGAGTTAGGTTTATCTTCTGTATATATTACTGATATGATCATTTGTATTTGACTCAGTCAGTGTTCATTTAATACACATGCATTAACAAATACTCATTAAAGTCAGATAGAAGCTGACTGCTGTCTGATAAACCAAATAACTCAGGCTACTCACAGCACTACACAATGTATGCAGTATTTATTCAGGTATATATGTAAAAATGCATATGTATGTACACATACGTGTGTGAATGTATGCATGTATATATATGTTTGGATTTCTTATTCCTCGAGACAGTTACATTCTGCTGATCCTTTGATACAGAGGCAGTCTTGTGGATGCTCTCCAGCTGAAATGAGCTAATTCAGTTTACGCCATGAGTGTGGGGTTAGGCAGGGCCGTTCTCCGCTGCACGTGCAGCCTTAGCCCACACAGCCTGAAGTCAGCAGCAGCCCCACCGGTGCCCGGGGAGGCTGCGGCCGGAGATCCCCCCGCTCCAGGGAGCAGCCAGGGGCAAGCATCTCTCTGGCCGGCGGGAAGGGAGCAGCTACCCTGCCCCAGCAGGGCATTAGCTGCATAAACCAACTCGGCGCAGATTGGGCCTGGTGCCAAGTGTCAGAAAAGCTCGTGGTTTATTTAATACGGCCACTTCCAAGGCAGAGCCTGAGTTTGCAACAGTCCTGCGCTGGGGGCTCCCTGCTGTGAACTCACTGCCCACTCCACGGAGCACAGTGAGCGTTCGCTGAGGAGCACACAGCACCCTGAAAATGCAGCGTGTCATCCTCACGCTGTGGCTGGTCGTACCACCATTGCTGGCAGCAGCACCGCACCGGCTGCTCGCGCCAGGGCAGACGGAGGGGGCAGCTGGCAATTCAGGCACCTCGCTGTCAAGTAGCATCGGCGGTTGCTGCCACTTCTGCACCAGGCGTGATGGTGGTGGGGAGCTGCTCGCTGTCCCCTCTCTTTCTGCACAAGCATCCCCAGAGCAGCAGTAAAGTGGAAGATCTTGTCCTGTACTCCAATTTACTTGGAAAAAGATATGTCACTACATATTGACTCTCTGCAATGCGACTAATACTTTCCAAACAGCTGCAGGTCTCTCCTACCCTCTGAAATATTCTTGTGGGGGAGTGACATGGAGTATGTTCCTCTCTCAAATGTTATTTTCATTTGTTGTGTATGCTAATGTGTGTGCAATACTGTCACTGAGATTACCACAGACTGTCACATGTTGAAGACTCTGTACAGTTTGTTTCTATAATGGCACTTCTTACTGCTAAACATTTTAAACTATTTTTTAAAAATGAAAAGCAGACAAATATTGGGAAAGTCTTGCTCGAGACAGGGAAAACAGCTCCTGGGGGAAAACCATTTTTATTGCTCTCAGTTTATGAAACACTTCACAGAGGTCAGACTTCTTTTCTGTGTAAAGATTGCACATGGGGGTACAGAATGATTTTCTGAAACTCTCATAGTATGTTAGTGGCAGAGGTAGAATATCTGTTATTAATTAGGCATTAAATAATTAAGATGCTGATGGAGGGGATGGGGTGGTAGGGCTGTGTTCAGGCTAAAGCACCTTGCTCTTAGTCTGCCTCTTAAACTGCTCTGAAACAGACTGACACGACATCTTGCCTCTACCTGTACGATTCAGCTGCGCTAGCTGAGCTGTGTCCCGGCCCTCCCTGTTTCCCCTTGCAAAGGAGGGCAGGCCTTTGCCCACAGGAAAGGGAATATTAAAAGAAAAACAACAACCCCCAAACCTCAGGAAAGGGCACTGTGCTTTGAAGGGAGCCGGCTGGCTCACCCGCTCCCCGGTGACTCACGTCCTTGGTGGCTGTGAGCAGCAGCCACGGCACGAACCTGAATCAGGATGTTGATGGATGCCACGGGCAGCCGTGGGCATGTTTAGACTAAACGGGAGGTTCGGGTCTCGGGTAGCAAGGCTGTGGCTCACGTCGCCGTTCCTGTCACAAAACAGGCACGTACCGGACTTGGCACCGGCACTCAGGGACGCTGCGTTTGCTTCACAGGCACTTTTTCAGCGCTCCTGGCTGTTTACGACAGCGTCCAGCGTGTCACCTGTGGGAGAGCCATAACCTTAATTGCCCGATGGCTGGGTAACTGCGGAGGCGCAGGAGGCGGTGTGCGGGCAGAGGTGTTCGGCAGGGAGGACCCCACGGCGCTGGCACCGGGGTGCTGCAAGGAGCGGTGACTCAGCGGAGCGTGCTGCCGGCCCCGAGGCGCCCGGCCGCCACCGAGCTGCCCCGCGGCAGGCGTGGGCGCGCCGGCCGCCACGCTCCTTCCTGGACAGAGTCTCTGCCTCCGTTCCTCTTTAAAAACTAGGAAATTGGCTTGTTCGGACCAGCGTTACGCATAGTCATGTTTCGCTAGATAAACCTCCAGGTTGGGTGTGATGCCAGGAAAGGTGCGAGGTTAACGAGTCAGGGCGTCAGAATCTGCTCTTCCTACTTGACAAACGCATGTATGAATTTCACTCTCACACCGTGACAGGGGGATGTACCTCCAGCTGGCCCTCAGCCTTTTGCTGTCTCTCCTTGCCTAAGATTCATTGCGATTTTACGCTTCTTGAAAGACTGGCTTGGATAGATCGAATCTTTGATGTGTTCCTTCCAACCCAGAGTGTGCCAACAGGAGGAAGTATAGGCGCACTTGTCAGGACAACAGTAATTAGTTGCAACTTCTGAATCGAAATGCACAATTAATGCTGTGTCACATACCGAGCATCAGTCATGCAATGAGAGGGTTGTGATGGCAATTAGGAATTCCAGAGTTCTAGGGCAATTGCTGTGCCAGAAATCCCACTCAGCTTGTACAAGTGGTCCTGGGCAGTATTAATTCATTGTGCAGCATCAGGCAGAGGGGCTGTTTGCATCTCACAGTAACTCTCTTGTAACCCAATCTCCAAAGTGATGGCAGTTCCTCTGTCCTGGAGCACCCCTCTGGGTGATAAAGTAACCCTGAGCCCAGCTGAGAGCCAGCTCTCTCCCTGCAAAAAACTCCCTGCAAAAAACAGTCAGTGAATATTGAAGGTCCTCCCGCTCACCTTTCTTTGGTTGAAGTCTCCTCCTATGCAAACTCCAAGAGCCTCCTCCCTCCCTCATGAGCTTCTCCCCTTCCACGGAGAATGGGGAGTGGACATGCAACAGGCAGCCCAGGGCTCCAGCCCGCTGACCCATCGAAGAGCAGGGGCACGGTGATGGCAGCGCCCGAGCAGCACTTCCCTCCACCACAGTCACCACCAGGTTATGTGAGTATTGCACACACATGACTGACGGTGAGCGTCTCTCCCTGACAGCGCCTGGGAAGGGACCTCCTCACCTGTCCTACAAACGTGGAGCACGGGGAGCCCCGCAGGACCTGTGCTCTGCCGTGCTGTAAGGGCTAGAAGCCTGAGAGCCTCACAAAATCATGTTTTCTTGCTCTTGGAGGCAAACAAGCCAGTTTTACAACTGCCTGCATCCCTTCCCTGCCACCTACCAGTTTGGGGAACAGATCTCAGACTTGCCCATGCCATCGGAGATGTGTGAACAAACCTGATCTGTGCCTGCCTCAGTGCCTGCGGCTCAGCAATGCTGTCCACTGAAACCACCGGGTTACACAGCTTGTCCATGGGTGTCCTACCTTCATTGTTACACATCCAAAACACCTGTCCTGGATTTGAGACACCTTTGCAATGACTAAGCTCCTGAGTCGCCTACCAATAACATTTGCCATTGCAAAAGACATCCTGAAGGACAGCTCTGCCGGGCTGATGACACCGCATTTGTCGCCTGGTCCCGTCAAAGGCTTCCAGCATCACAGAGGCACTGCCAGACGTGTTTGGTTTGGGGACCCAACCTGGGATTTCCCAGTGTTAGGGTTTTCTCAGTCATGGTGAATGTTGGGGCATTTTCATGGTCACCTCTGAACGCAGGGAAAGGCTGGGCTAGCTGCCTACCAAACAATGGGGGGACAAACAAGTGGTGTCCCCACTGAAGCTGTAATTTAAAATTACAATGCTTTTAATGTACTAAGGCACTTCATAAAAGAGGGAGCTTGGTGCCAGTGCAGACAGCATAGTGCCCTGTGCCTGTTCAGAGGGAGGGGGACAGTGAGCTCCCCAGTTTCCCCATTAGCACCATCCCTGCTCTTTCTTTTTGATTTTCAAGAAAGCAAACTTGTTTTTTCACCAAATGCCTCCTGCCTCTATACCCCAAATTCTTCACAGCCCGTTACTGGTTTTCCTAAAGCATTTTGAACTAAATGCTGCTTTCAAACCTGTTCCCCAGTCCTGCTGGTACTGCTGGATCAGCTTTTTTAACCTTCCGCCCCTTAATGGTCCTTTTACAATATTTACTGCTCCCACTTTGAATAATGGGAGATTAATTTAGTGCTGCATCTTTTTCACATAATAATTGTTATTAAATCTCTGAATCCTGATGTAGTATTTTGAGTCGTACAGGACTCAAGAAGAACGAAATATTATTTTCACTGCAGAGTTTCCACAGGTCACTAAACCGATGCCTGCACTAAACTGACTGCCATTATTATTCTGAACAGGGAGGCAGCCCCATTCCAACATTATGAACCAGTTTGAGAAAATTACTGATTTTTTTCAGTTCAGCATCTGAACCAAAATGTTAATAACAGAAAAAAAGAAACAAAGATCTGAGTGAGCAGTATGTAAAATTTGCAGGTGTTTCTTTTAGGTTAAAAAAGCTTTGTCCACATAAACCATCCCATCTGACCCAAAGCAAAACATTTTCTTTCCTTGCATTTATAAAAACAAAAATAAGGAGACGCTCCATACACAGCTCTGTTTCTAGACACCCAAATTTATCCCTCACCAATAGTACCTCACACAGCAGGTGGAACAGAAGGTAAAATAAGGGAAAATTAAACGCATATCTGCCATTTAGGGTCAGTGGAGACTTCCCTGGAGTGGGCTGGCCCAGAGGGGTTGGGGACAGCCATATATTTGGGGACCAAATACCTTGGGAGAGGCAGTTGTTCCTCCGGCTCTTCTCCTCCCCCACAGCAGGTTTCCAGGAAATCGTGTGAATAAAAGCCTTTGTAAGCAGAAAGGAGAGAGGGTCACGGAGACAAGCTGGAGAGGACGATGCCAGCCAGCGCCATGCTGACAAGTCCTCCCTCAGAAAGCAGCTGTGCTCCCATTGTGCTGGGTGAATGACAAGGCTCTGCCAGGATGTCACGCTGACCCAAAACGTTGCCGCTGTGTCCAATTGACCAATAAATCATGTCTTGTTTGGGGATGCTCTCCTGAATAGCTGGGTAATCGCGGTTTGCTGGCTAAATGCTCCCTAATGGGTAAGGTTTCATTTGGAGTAGATGTGAGTCTCCGATGCCTAGGGGTGAGTGTTTTTCAGTGGTGCAAACTGGAAGAGCCTCTGAGTGAGCAGGGCCAAGAGCATCCTGCAGCATCCTCCCTCAACAGCGGGGAGAATTGTCACCAACAATTAATCACGTTTTTCTTTGTTGCTGTGCTTTTTTCCTAGAAATAACTATTTGGGTCAAATTTGTGAACAGTTTTGGGATGACCGAATTACTTTTGGGGGAGAATTTGCAATTTCCTTCTAAGAAACTGCTGAGAGCTACCTGTTAATTACTATTAGCAGCTCTGATGATCCTTTGGGCAGGTGGAGACCATGTAGAAGAGGCAGAAGTGAGACAGAACATTTTCCAAGCAAAGATATAATTAGGGATTAGAGAGACTGATCCTACTGCATAGTATAATTAGGAGATTATGGCGTGGCATTGGCCTGAATTAGACTTGACAGAAAAATCTCTACCCTGCTATATAAAACCTTGCAGGTTTTGAAATGGAAACCTGTAAACAAAAGG
Organism: Aquila chrysaetos chrysaetos; assembly: GCF_900496995.4. NCBI lineage: Eukaryota > Metazoa > Chordata > Aves > Accipitriformes > Accipitridae > Aquila > Aquila chrysaetos. Next base: position 62,832,568 of record NC_044006.1, on the reverse strand, counting down.
TCCTCACTGTCTTAAACCCATGTCCTACAGCAGCCTCGCACTGCTAAGGCTCGCATGTTGAAGAGTGAATGGAAACTTGGGTGGTCTCCTGGGTTAGAGGTAGAGAAACCCCTCTAGGTGACCCCCCCCCTCTAGGAAGGAGGTGACCACCAGCGCTGTCTGCTGCTTCCCCTTCCCCGCAGGGAAACTGGTCCCAGCTGAGACTCTTCTGCTGTCCCCAGCCCTTCCCTGCCAAGCCTTTCTCTGAGCCCCTCCTGGGTGTTGGCACCACGGGGCAGGGGGCTTAAGGACCCCCTGCTCTGGCTTCTGGGTGGGTTCCTGCTGGGATCTCCCCTCGGGTTCGGGAAGAGGCTTGAAGGGCACCCGCCAACCCCCCCCCCAGCCCTGAGCATCGCGTGGGAGGACAGAAGCACTCCCTTACGTGGTAAGTGGGGCCAAGGAACGCACCCGGTGGGCCGGTGGGCCGGTGGAGAAGGAGAAACTCGCCTGCGCATGGCCCTGGTATTGCAGAGTTCTGCATCAGCCAAGCCAGCCCCTAAATCAAATGAACATAAATAATACTCCGAGAATCAGCTACACGGATTACATTCCCTTACCTCCTACCCTAAAGCATTTCTAAAATCAGTAACTCAAAAAAAAAAATATTAAATCATACCACTAAATGGACCACCAGCAGGATAGGCTTGGTGTGCTTTTGGTACATCAGTTGATTAATTCTTGCTAAAAGTCAACAAAACACTCCAGTGAAGCATCCCCCAAATCAAGCAGTAAGACCAATGCTGCCATTCAACCGCAGTATTTTTTTGTGGTGCCCAGAGCCATAGATTTCCCAAGGAGAAGAGGGGAGTGGGGAAGCGTAGTGCCCTCCCGCAGCTCCGAGCACTTTGCCAGGGGTTTCTTTGTCATGCAGTACGGTTGCAGCAGTAAGCCTGTCCAGTTCCCATGGCATCTTATTCTCTCCCCATACCACTTTTATCTGGTATTAATTCTTCAGCACAGAAGCCACCTTCTTACTGTATTATATCTATTACTTCTTCATGGCAGTATAGATTGTAAATGCGAACAACTCTGAGCACTTCCCTAGTTATACACTCTTCAGGATACAGGTGGATAATAAAATAATATTCTGCATCTTATGGCCAATTAACAAGAATAAAACTGTGGATGAAATGCATATGACAAAAGCGCAGTGTGAGAAGGCCCTGCAGACTCCGCCAATCCATTTCCTGTTTCTCTTTCTGATGCTCAAAAGTCAACGTATAGTAAAGTTTCAACAGCCTTCACATGTAAGTGCCAGATAGTAAGAGAATATCTTGACCAAATCAAAGGTTTCTTTTACTTTGTGGAGCATTGATTGTAACAAGGTCATTTGTCTTTCTCTTGCCGTGCAATCACAGAATGAAAAATTGCAGAATTTACAGAAAATAGAGAGTCACGAGCACATCATCTTGTCAGACTATGATTTGTCTGGAAATGAATGACTGCCAGATTTCCTCAGCATAGGAAGGTAATCTGAACACTGTCTATGGTCTAGTAATTTTGCTAAACATCCCAGCACTCGCACCAAGACAAATATTCAGGACACTAAAATTAAGATATTTAAATGTGGTTTTAATGAAAAACTATTCCAGAGCAAGTGCTTGGATTCTCAGATCCATCCTCTTTTAAGGTATTATTTGGAATTGTTTTGCAATTTTTTCTGTAATATGAACTAAATCTTTGTGATACACCATAGGCTTGTCTAGTAAATGTAATTGTCTCCCCTCTACATTGTATTTTCCTTGATCAAGATTATTACCCCCTTGAGTACCTTACTTAGCCTTTTGCTATCTGACAAGCCAATTAAAAAGTTATTTGACGTTGTAAGTAAAGAAGTAAAAGAAGATTTAGAACTATAAAAAGTAATCTGTATACTTCTATAAAAGCACCCATCTTGGCGATATTAAATGACTGCAACGTACAGTCAGTAATAAAAGGTAACACAGCAAATTGGAGCTGTCATTTCATCTCCTCTTCATAAGAGATTAATTTTCTTTTGACAGTGATAGCAGTTGAGCTTCAACATAACGACACATGATACAAAAGCATAAAAGCTTCTTTTAAAAGTGCGTATTGAAAGTCATCTGCCTGCGATCCTACAAAGTACAGTAGATTTTTTTTCCCCACATTTGGTCCAGCAGGACCATTAGGTGGTTTGTCAGAGACCACAGAAAGGCTCAGGAGCTCCTGAAATCGGAGTGCATCCCTACTTCCAGAGTGTTTTTTTGGTTTTGTAAGATGTTGAAGATCTTACTGTTCCTAAAATACCTGCTTGCTTAGGAGAATTTTAAACGTGCGTCTTCTCACTTGTGTTTGGGATTAATTAACCCTTGGGAGAAAAGTCGTCTTGTATGTTTAACGAAGTGACCTGAAAAGCTCTGTATTTAAAAGAAAGCCTACCAATTGCGTGACAGCCCAGTTCTGCGTAATAATCCTGTCGCTGCTGCACAGCGGTTGCTTTGGGGTTCACCCAGAGCCCCAGGGACAACTTGGTCCCCCAGCGCCCCTGAAGATGCCACTTGCGCTGCAGCCAGCCCCAGCCCACAGCTCAGCCGCCCAATTTAAGGGGCCTGAGTTAACTTCCAGGAACTGGGATGAGTTTCTCCGGCAGCCCACCCTGGTTTTCCAGCAGATGGCAATAACCCATAATGGGTGAGCGGGAGGAGCGGGGGGGGGGGCTGCGCACTGGTGGGACAGGAGCCTCCCCAGCAGCCCTGCCAATTCCCGGTGGCAGGGAGAGAGGGGAAAAGCAGGGAAGAGAGAGCAAGCCAATGAATAATAGATTACTAAAATCTAGCCAGCTAGAAAGTGCATACACAGGAGAGGGGAAGAGTGCATAATTCAACTATAATTGCTCAGGGGGGGATTTTAAATAAAGAAAAGAGACGAGCTGCACATTCCCTTTGTTTCTTTTTTAAGTTTTCCAGCGGTGGAAACGTGTTTTTATTCACCCGTCTTGGTCTTAGGGCTCAAAGGTGACCCAGCTACCGTCCTGCCATCTGTCAGGTGGTGTGGCTGGTCACATACAGGGTGCCAAGGCGTGACTGAAGCATGACCTAAAAATGACTGTTGCCTGTAATACTGCAGGCAAAAAGTGGTGAGCGTAGAGGCTGCACCTTTAAAAAGACAGGGACAAAATCCTGGTACTATCTGGACAATGGCTATTTCATAGCTCCTGAAAATACTCTGGAGGAATTTCTATCTTGTGATTCACCGTTAATCATCCTGCTCACTTTGGAAACCACCAAATTTATGTGAGGTTGGCCTTTGTCACAGCAAATGGAAGCCTTTTTAACTTTCTTGTGTTTCTCCAGAATAAACAAGGGAACAGGAGAGAACAAGACAGGTTGGCTAACCTGGAGTCTATAAAGGATGCTTCCCTGGCAATCGAGCATGTTCGTGTCTAGAAGTGATGATTTTATGCGATAAACTTACACCCTGCATTTGTCAAGATTAAACACCTCAAAATTCTTACTGGCATTACAGAAAGCAACATAAATATAGACCCATGCTCTCAGCTCAGAGGTCTGTTTGTGCCAACGCCCTGTCTCTGAAAGTCGAAAAAATCAAGCTCTTCGGGAGGAATAGCAAATGAGACAACATGCCCTGGTTTCCTATTCACCGGGGGGAGGTACAAAAGGCCGGTCTATGCTGTAAAACCTGAGCATTTGTAACCACTGCTGTTCCACTGCTACCTGTGTAAAGCTCCTTTTGTTTTCTCATTTTGCTACACTCTTGGCCTCAGTGAAAAACTTTGGCAACAAGTTCCATGTTCTAGTTTGTGTGAAAACCTTTCTCAGTTTCTACTTTGTAACATTTCAAGATCACTGAATGTTCCCTTCTTTTTTCTTTTCTTTTTATGAAAGAGCGCACTTAGAAACTTTTGATCTGCTTTCTTCTTACCATGATGTTATATTTTTTCTTAGAGTGTTTCCTTGTACTGGTCTCTTCCAAAGATAAATTTTTTTTCAATCTCTTAAAAAAAGGCATAATGAAGTGGGAAGAATGGGTAATGCCCACTCATAAAACATGCAGAAAAACACTGAGCTACTCTTATAAGAAAAGGCAATCCTTCCATTTTTATGTCTCCCTCCCTCTCTTCCAAGAAGCACATTAAAAGGACTGAGGAAGATAATTGTTTTGGGTGGGTATGTGATTGAGGTCCTAATAAAAATGTAATTGCAAGAGCAATAGTTGAAGACCTGTATCTATTAAAAGTTAGTAACTATCTATTATTTACCCACCACTGTATCAGTGGACCTGTTTTAACTTCTTCTGGCATGACAGCTTCTCAGCCTCCACAGCAACAATCTGCTTCATTCTTATTTTTGAATTATTGTGTGTTCAGCACCTAACGAGACACTCAGTTTGTGGCATGCATGGAGTATGCGGTCCAGATTACCAGCTCTGCGTTTATTTTACTATTCTGTTATGACAAAGCTGATGAAGGGAGGTAAGCGCTAGCATATCATTCAGTGCCAGATGGACTGGCACAGATAACTGCCGTTTGAGAGACCTGCTCAGAAGTAACTGTCTTGTGCTTTACTTGCGGACCAAGAGACAAGATGCCTATAGAAACCGTGTTTCTTTTGGTGATAACTTGTGGTTATTAATGCACTAGACAATTTCCATTAAACAAGAGTAGGAATGGATGATATATTTCCCAGTGAACAGTAATATCACAACAAATATGGTCTCATTCATTCAAAAACTTCGTAGATTGGATCTGAATTCATTTGAATGATGCTGCCTAGGGAGAGCAAAGGAAAAGCAATGTCACCGTATTCCCATCACGGAGCTGGGGGAGGGGGCCGCCTCTCTTTGAACATTCACTCTCAGCATGAAATACGCAGGTTCAGTGTCTGCTTGAGGGGATTTAAGCCCCCCCCCCCCCCACCTCTATCTCAGTCCGTCAGTGCTAACCGCCACGCCATTAAATATTCTGGGGTGCTTGCAATCCTGTTGCTGCTGTTCCACTTAGCATTAATAATTAAATCGTCACTGGCAGAGGGACTGAGCTTCACATATCTTCCATCCTCGAGGAGCGCTCCAGGCTGAGAAGCATTCATGTCCTTTGTTGAAATGACTGCTCATATATTTTCCACACACCAACACTGTGCCAGCCAGAGGGACTGAAGGTGGCCCACTTTAGACTGGTTAGGATGCTAATCTGAAAGAGATGGTAAACATGATTTTAAATCCAGTTTCTGCTTCATTTGAACTAAACTACAAGGTCTTTGTTGTGCTATAAAAACTCTCACATTTAAATTTGTTTTGACCCAAGTTGGGGCCTGTTTTTAATTTTGTTCCCCCCCTTCCTTTTTTCGTCTCGGCAGGAAGCCTGAGAACTCTCCCTCTCTTTTCATTAATTGCAAACATAATGATAACAAAACTCTGAGCCAATGAACACCTCTCACTTGGCTTTGGAGTTTATTCATCCCTAAGGTATAGCTATTATTTCGTAATTGGAAGCACCTTCTAGGTATTCTTTTATCAGTAGTATAATAGATACCTACAGCTCTGCTATTACTTCCTTGTGAAGCTGCCTTGGTGTTAAGAGCTTTTATCTTGGCTCAGCTGTTTGCAGCAGCTCTGGGGCTCCTCCCTTCCAGGACATAGTTTCATCCAGACCGAAACCGGCATCCTACACAGCGTTGCTCTGTCGTTAGGGCAGACAGGTGCTGCACCATATTTCTTCCCACTCTGCAGGAAGAGATCATGACCTCAGTTATGTAAAAGAGCATATGGAGCATACATATTATATACTGCTAAAGTCATGATCTAGTATGCACAAGGCTTCTAGACTTTCTAATTAGGGACTGAGCTAATGAGAACTGGCTAAAATGTCCATATATTGGACATATTTCTATTTCACGAGCTTCAAAAGACATATAAGTATCTCCCCCTTCCAAAAATGTTTATATCTGCCATCAACATTGTCACTAAAAGGTTTAGCATTCATTAAAATGAAACCTGACTTTTCAAATGAAGTCTGTGGTTACATGAATCAATGGTTTTGATGAAAATAAGAGAGTTTGGGGATTGGCTTAATGACAGTGATACAGGTAAGAAGTTTTCATGAACACTTTAGGGAGTACCAGCACAGTGAATGGCTGAGCCTGGGGGAAAAGGCATTAGACAACAGCTATGGTGAAGAGGTGCAGTGCAGTGTCAAGCCAACACAGTCTTTCTTTTCCCCCTTTCTTTATCACTGAGCAATTGTAAAGTCAAGTTATGATCTACCCAAAAAGTTCCAGGGGATCCTTCACATCAGCCTGGGGTGAAAACCTACACTGGTCCTGCCAAAATACTACAAATTCCCATTCTTTCTAATGACAAATCAATTTTACTATTTAAAAAACACATACAAATAACAAAGGCCCAGCTAATCCCTATTTATGAGTTTCTCCCGTGGTTTGCTCTCTAGTGAAAAACTTGAATGACTCATTTCTGGCTAGAAGCGGCTGAGACAACAGAACTAACGGCAGCATTGACTGCATCACCTACAGCATTATTGCTATGCCAGCCTTTGAGCAATGACAGAATTTGTAAGGTTTTCTTTCCCTTTTTCAGTGGAAAACAATTGGGCAAACAGAAAGGGCAAGGAAAACCAGCAGAGAAACTTGCAGGAAAGCAAACATAATACAAAATGGGGACTTGGATTCCTGGAGATATCTGTCTTTGAAGGAGTGACAGGATTGGAAAGGGTTTGGTCCCTGAACTCCAGTGACGCCTTGGGAATGGCTATGATATGCTGAAATTACTAAGAACTCTGAGCCAGCACATAGTTTCCTTCATACCAGCCCACTCAGGGACTTGAAATAACTTTTTTGTCAGAAGCAAAACACAGAACTAAAACAAACACAACATGTCATGGAAATGTCATAACCTTCTACCTGACTCTTTCTGCAGTAGCTATTGGCACAGAAGGTTTGTTTTCTCTTTTATAAAGAAGAATTAAATAGAGAAGGGTTGGTGCAGGGGCTATAACGAAACAGAGGAACTGGAGAAGGAAGAATAAAAGGTGGCATCTGTACTAGTAAATTAAACATGGTCACAGGCACTGGAACTTGATCATCTATACTGTGAAATTGTTAGAACAGTCCTTCCCATGGTTTGGTCAGAGGCTAGCTTGCTGTCTCCAACACATGTCCTGTGATGAGACCTTTCCCAATAGGTAGTTTAGATGTAAACACCAGATTTTGAAGAGTAAGAGCTCTATGACTGTGGGCTCTTCTGGGCTGGTTGGCCTCACTGTCTTGAGAGATGTTCAGGCCTGTTTAACTCACTGGTATAAGCACAGCCATAGAGAAATCAGGGACCTTTACATTCTTCTTCCTTTGACATAAGCAACCAATGTTTAAATGTCTAAATGTCTAAGCAGCGTCTTGAAACAAGTTAAGATTTTTCCTGATTCTAGTGCTCTCTCTGAAGCCATTCAAAATCTCTACCCTTCTGATGGCAGGAGGCTTTAAAAGAAACGAACAAAAAAAAAAAGGCCAATTTGCATCTGTTTTGCTTAGAGAGAAAAGCTTCTGTTGGTGTTTCCCCTGACATTCCTCTATTTACAGGGAGGAATCAAAATCCCTCTTCACCTTTGTCGTGTTCAGGTTTTTTTACCCTTGCTACTACTGGCTATTCTAGTTCTTATGGGTAGAAAGCACCTCCTAATTTCCAACTCACATCTATTCACAGCTCAGATAGGAGACCCACCCTGCACATACAGTATTTCATGCAGCAGCAGCTTGGCCAGTCACATAGACAGCCCTGGACACTAAAGCTGTGCCTGTACTAGTAAATAAAACAGGCTAAGGCTGTCCTCTGGCCCTGGTGAACTGGCAGCACCCATCAGCTAAACTCTTTCACCCTCAAAACCAGAGTGGATGCATCCAAAGTGCCTAATGGGAACAGTCACTGGTCCGTGCTAATTCTCAAACTGCTTGAACGTGGAGAGATTCAGTTCAGCCAAAAACATGTGCCAAAACCATGCCAGGGAGCATGCTAACAATTTAACACGGTGGGTGGCCCCATTTGTTGACCAGCACAGCCATAGCCTTAGACTGTGATTTGCAAGAATGTTTACTGAGTTGAATATCACAGTTACCAGATGAAATGTTTTTCTGAATCACTGGGATCCGTAGAATGAAACCTATTCCATCAGGGTTGCTCTCTAGCTCTGTTTTCTTCAAGACCAACCCCATGGCGACCAAGCAACATCTTTAAGAGAAAACATCATGCCTATAGAACCAAAGATTTCAGAGAAAAACTGAAATATAACACATGTATGTCTATTTTTTCTGAGAATAGCTAGGATTCAATTAACTTCAGGCAGCTGAAAATTAAAATTCTAAGTCACACAATTTTTTCTCACGAATTTGTCTAGTTCTTTTTGAACATGAAATCTTTTGGCATTCACCAGCTCCAGTAGCAGTGATTTCCACTGTTTAACTACATCGACAGGCTCTAGCGTGCAATCGTTCTGATCACATACGGGTACCTACTTTAAGATGAGATTAATTATTCTCCAGACTCCTTTGACTGTAACAAATACAACTCCACTGATTCTCAAGGGAGCTTAGACAGCTACCGTTGGTGTAGATACATACTAATAGACACTCAAAAATCATGGGCAGGATGAACCTCTCGCCTGACTTTTAGCTATGCCTGGTAAGCTGAGATGAATCCCATCCAGTCTATCAATTTCTGCTGTTCCTCAGAAATAGCATTCAGTATAAACTGGACAATCTCATGTAACTTCACTTTGACCGTCCACTGGGAACTTCACTGGACCTTGAGAAGCCTCTGCGGTTGCATGGGATTAGCAGCGTGCAGTACAAGTTTGAACTTCCAGTTCCGAAGTGCCTGGAAGCGAGCACGTTGCTCACTGAGCCACGCCGGGCCCTTGCACTGGAGCGAATTCTGAACTTGAGTGACTTGGGGAACCAGAAACTCCCTCGGGTATCTTCTCTAAGCCTGAATTTTGTGCAGTATAATGAAATGAACTTTGTTACGAATAAAACATTTAACCCACGAGGTTTTATTTCCTTCTTTTTGCACAGCTCTGTAATATCTTTTTATTTATTTTGATTCTGCTTATCAGTGATTCATAAACACAATTCCTTCCTTCTTATTAGACAAAAAATAAGCTACTTAGAAATTAAAGACACTGGTGCAGGACTCTTCTTAATTCTCCAAGGTATAAGTGGACATTTACATTGTGCTTTTTGAATATCAATACCTTTCATTATAGGTCTATCCCAGGAAAGAGATACTATTATTTAAAGGATTAATTGTGTCTTTTGTATGTTTTGCCTGTTAGCTCAAACCACGGCTAGATCAAGACACGACTAGTTGTGCAGAGCTGACTAAGATTTAGCTTAGGCGAAGGTCTTAAGTCAAGGTAGCACAAAGAAATGTCCTCCTTCACCCATTGTCGGCTTTAGCTGTTCTGTCAGAAAATTATTCAATACCTTTCACCACTTTTAATTCTGTGCTGTGACTCAAGAGGTACATTTTCATGCTCAACATAGAAGTGATACAGTTTGGAATACTATGCTCAAGAGGAGAAAAGCGATAACCAATTTAACTTCACAGGTAAGTAGTGAGCCTGGTCTTGGCAAGAGCAGAATTAAAGGATCAGTTTGACCAAAACAAATCTCACTTTGATCTTCAGTAATGCTGACAATCAGATAGTTGTAAAAAATTGTTCTTTATTTGCAAACTGAGACTGCTAATACAAACAATAGGCGCATTTGAATTTTTGTCACAGCTTCCATTGGATGATGTCAGAAAGAGACACAAATACTGAACCCCACAATGACCATGTGGCAAATGAACAGAGCAAAGTAGAAAAGCATGCGTTGACCACAGTCCATTCTGGCTAATACGATTTACAAAAACAATCTGCTGGCAAGATGGAAAAATCTTACAAATTCCTCCCCGATTTTTCACAGTAAAACAAATTACCTTCTCTGAACTGTGGGATAAAAGTTCCTCCTTAAGGCAGAGAACATCCCTTTGTAGTGTCATGGTGAAAGAACTTCTTCACTGAACTGAGAAATCTGGGTTCCTTTTTCTACATTCTTCACTTTCCTTGTTCCCTTTTCAATTGATTTTCCTTATAATGCACAGTTATGTAAATAAAAATGGCTCATCTGTTAGCTGAGTCAGGAGATGGGGAGTAAATTGACAAGTTCATGCAAAAAGCCCACAGTATCTGCACTTTGTTAAAAAGTGCTTTTGTAGTAGTGAGAAAGAACAGAGAGGAGGAATTGATTGTATGTATATGTGTAGGTGGTAAAAGAATTTTTAGATGGAGGTGAGAGGCTAGAAGCTGTCAAAAAACTGAGAGTAGAAGCAGAGTAGACAGGAGATGCCCCAGGTGATGTGCTTTATATCAGGCAAGTTGAACCATTTTATAAAATACACTTCTAAGTAGTATTTGAAGTAAAATAAAAATATTTTCTATCAGAACTGTTTGCTTAATTAAGCGCATTTCTTTGTCTAAATTCAGAATGGTTTCTCTAGTACATATCACTACTGAGGTTATAAGACCAAACACAGAGAAAAAGTCTCTGAAAAAAGGAGGGAAAACCCAAGAAAACAGCAAAAAGGGCAAGGTGGATAGTTGCGGTATCTGCCTGTTGGATGTGAAAAAGCATTTTGTATTTGCCTTCTCAGTCATTTCTGAAAGAAAGAATCAACATCGTTCATAATGAGATTAGTCTGTTTGGTAACGGGGGGTGGCAAACAATGAATAAACAACCCGGATTTAATACCGATCATGTTTTAAGCAGCACATTTCTGTTGGTTACCTAACATCAGTCCTGGCATTATGAGTAACAGGACAGCAATGTCCAATCTCAGATACGCATTTCAAATTAATTAAATCATGACATGCATCTAGAATTACTGCGACTGGGGCATAAAATAATGGACAGCTGAACTTGTAGAGATTTGAAATAGAGGACTCGGAAAAAAATAGCAAAAAAGTAGAATGGGAATTTGCCCTTCAAATTTAATAGGCTCAGATTTTTATATACATGACCCTGGTATTTCAGAACTTTGAACCTAAGGCGAGAAAGCATCCTTTCTGCATCGAATTCAAACACCAAAAATGGATTTTTCCAAGACTGGATTTTCAGAACTATGAAACTTGTTTTCTATGGATTTGTGTTTTATGATAGATAGTAAGTATTGGGTCAACTTTTTCTCCACAATTGCAGCATTTATAATGTCACTTTCTCATGTGGCATTTCCTGCACCTCTATACGGCTGCCTGCTTTCACAAAACTTCCGAGAGCTTAATTACTTTTGAGACAACTCCCTTTTGGCAAACATAGTTAAATTTGAACAAAGGTTTTGAAAGTTTGGCGTAACAGGACAGACGGACACAGTTCAAATACTGACTTTTCATAAGGTATCAGTTTACAAAGACAGAGATTGACGTCGTTGTGTGTGGGTTATGACAAAACATTCAGAACGCAATAGATACATGAATTAAGAGTCCCATAGGTTCTACCATAGCTCACACATACTACATAAAGCAATTGTAGTTGGCGATTCTTTCAGTCTGAGATTCGTGAGGTCACTACATGTACTGGATCTTTCCAACTAACATGTACATATAGTCCCATCTGAGGTGTCAGTATGACAGCCATCCTACATCTCCAGGGAAAACAAGTCACGGTGAGGAAAGGTTGCGAACTCTAGCTCTTTCTGCTCCAGTGAAATGATAGAGAAATCCTTCACAGGCGGAATACGTAACAGATGCTAAAATTGGAACTTGGGCTGGACAGTTTAGTTTATTTGTAATGTGGAATCTTTCATGACTGCACTTGGGCAGGGACTCAAAATTACATATCTTCTGGCACCTTTTGACTCTATTATGCATGTTGATATTATGTGGGACCATTGGTTTTCAACACTGACTCAGAGGGAAGAGTGCCTCAGACTGAATCACTAATGCCATATCCTGCAGCACTCTAGTGAAGCCTTGGCAGCAAGGGAGGATAATTACAATGTGGTTACTATGACTGATTTTTTAGATGCTTTTATGTATACCTCAGGCATGTCAGTAGGTAAAATGCAGTCGGCTTGCTCAGAAATATCCAAGTATATTATTTTCTACCACAAAACTGGACATACAGACAGAATCCTATTAGACAAAAACATCCAGCTGAACACGACACCCTGAATTATTCTATATTTTTTTCACATACATGTACTTTACAAAAGAATAAGTATGAATACAAAACTACTGTCCTTTTACAGGCTTCTTTTGCTTTTTAGTGATAAATAATGGACATCTATACACAAGATGTTGTTTCCCTTACAATAGAAACACTAGTCTCTAGTCTGTTTTTCCGGACTCTGTGAATAACTGCTGAACGAGTAGGTGCGACTGTAGTATCAGCCTTACAACATCAACAGAGCTTTAATAATATGTTTTGTGGACAGACAGCTCAAGGTCAAATGATCCTTGGTGTCAAGGGGACATTTTCACAGGTATTCAGGTTAAGATACACAGAAGCAAAGCTTTAAGATATTTGCAGTGTTTACTACTTGTCTTGCATGTTGTCACATACCACCTGATACGAGGCATCAAGGAAATATCGATATTGGAAACATCATTCAATGTGAAAATGTGTCCACATGTTCAGTTACACCTGTTGATGCTATTTTTATCTTTTCCTCAAATAGCATCTCTGTTTTTCTCTTGCTTGCACTCCTCAGGTCTCTTCCCATTGCCTTTCTTTCCCTTCAGCAACCCTGTTCTTCCCACCTTTTGAGGATTTTACCCTCTCCTTCCTACTTCCACGTGTTAAAATAATCAAAGAAAAAGTTAGGGCCAACATTAGTCTTGATTAGATGAATAGAGCGTGGACAGTTTACACGTCTCAGTGCCATTGTTTCAGGGTGTTTGCAGATTCATTCAGATGCCACTGTATCAGTTACAGTCAGTTCATGCTTTCAAGGTTATCTTTGCCACCAGGAGGACGAGATGCCACTTTTTTAGAAGAGAAAGATAAGATTACTTAAAGTTTGAAAATGCTGTGAAGGCCACTTAAAGGTTCCCAGACTGGAGGTTTGACAGCTTCTACTAACACAGTAAGAAATACCAAGCCAGTTAACTTGGAATAACCGAATAGGACTACTTCGTATTATTTCTTTTTGGTCAGACTGTTGAACAATTGTGGTTTCTTCAGTTACCAGCTATTAAACACGCAGACAGACCCCTGGCTGCAGCGAGGAAGGGGCGCGGCTTTTGTTTTCCACCTGTTCTTTTTATTACGGACAGAAAGGCCTAGGTATTTCACGTTACCATGTGAATTAGAAAACGATCTCGTCACTCCGGCGGTCGCACCGGATTCCTTTAGCAGACGGTACTGAAGGCGGACGGCGGGACCGACGGGCTAACCCGCTCGCTCGCCACTCGTGAGCGACAGCCCCTCGGGACCCAGGACCCGCACTCCTCCTCGGGCCGCTGCCCCTCGGGCTCTTCTCTGGGGGAGAGGGGCGGCCGAGCCAGCCCCTGGCGGCGGGCAGGCCCTACCGCTGGGCGCTGCCTCACACGCCGCCGGCCGGGCCAGGCCCTGCGCGCCCCGCTGCAGGCCCAGCCTCAGGCCCGGCTGCGTCGCCCACCCGAGACCCCGGCCCGCGCCGCGCGCCCACCGCAGCGCTCCGCGGGGCAGGAAAGACCCGACCGCCGCCGCTGCGCTGGCACGACCGCACCGCACCGCCCCGCCCCGCCCCGGACCGGACCGGACCGGACCGCACCAGACCGGACCGCACCGGAGCGGCGGGAACCGGGGCGCGCTGCCCTGCCCCCCCGCGCCACACCCCCCCACCTCCGTCTGGCCCCGCCCCGCCGCCCCGCCCCCGGCACGTGACGGGGGAGCGGTGACGCCGCCGTGCCCCGGAGCTGACACTCGGCGCGGGGCGCTGGCGGGGACGGGGAGCGGTGAGCCGTGAGCCAGAGCAGCCGCCACCGCCACCGGAGCGGGGACCGGGCCCGGCCGCGCCGCCGAGGCAGGTGAGGGGCCGCGCCTCCCGGCCCGGCGGGGGGGAAAGGAGGAGGAGGAGGAGGAGGAGGAAGAGGGCGGGGAGGAGCGCGGCGGCGCCGCCGGGACAATCGGGCACGGCGGGGTGGCCCTGCGGCGGGCGGAGGGCACGTCCGCGCCCGGGCCGGGGCCGGCTCCGGCTCACGGCGGCGGCGGCCCCAGCCCCCCCCCCACCCCCGGCGCCGCCCTCCCTCTCCCGGGGCGCCGCCGGGAAGCGCCTGCCGTGCCAGGCGGCCGGCGGGGGGTCTGGGCGGCGCCGTGCCCCCGTTGGCGGCGGCGGCTTCGTCCCCCGGGCGCCGCCGGCAGCGCCGAGTCGTCGTCGGGAGGCGGCTGCGCACCTGGGCGCTGCCGGTGGGCCCGCGGGTCGGGGCCCGGGCGGAGGCCGGGCAGGGCCGCCCGACCCGCCTTGTGCAACCGCCGCTCACCTGCTGGGGCCGCGGCCGGCGGGAAACAAAGGGAGGCGGCGGGCAGCGGCGCCTCGGCGGCCTTCCCCGCTGGCCCGGGGCGGGGGGGTTTGACGCCCCTCCGTTAACTTGAGCGCGGCAGCGTGCCGTGCTGTGGCCGGGGTGAGCCGGTGCGGGTTTGCCGCGCTGTCGGTGGTGGCCCGTCGTCGGAGTCAGCAGCTCGGCAAAAGCCCGCAACGAGGAGCAAGGGGGCTGGTGATGCGCCGGGAGCGCGCTGAGGTGTGGGGTGCCGCAGCGTGGCTTGAGAAGTTGTCCTGACAGTTGTTTGAAATGCATCGCTTGTTCAGTACTCTGAGTCACGGGCAATTATTAAGCGGTTGCTTAGTATGCCTTTAAATTTTAGGGACGTGTGAGCTCTGGGAAGCTAGTTTATTTGGAAGTGGTGCCGGATTTCTAACCCGTGTTACTAAACTCTGAGGAAACAGCAAGGGATCAAGCTTGCTTTCATAGAGCTCATAAGTTGTCTGTGTTTCGTCTGTATCTGTTGTTTGCATTTGCATCTTTGCATCTATTTTTATACAACTTCTGCATGCTCTAGATGCGCACTTTGCAGATGGTGGTTTTTACAGGCACCGGTGAGGGCTGGTTGTCTGCATGAAAATACTAGCTGAGGGGTTAGTTGCGCTGGATAAAGAGCGGTGCCCCTTGGGAAGAAGGGTATGTGAATAGGGTTGAATTCTGACAAAAGTTATTGTGGGAGCAGTCTCACAGGCAGCAGTCATGCAGCACAGCCCGAACCCCTAAGAAAACTGCCCAGGGAGAAGGACAACCTAGGGAGCTGTAGCCAGGGTATCTCATCTGGCCTGAACTGGTAAGAATTTATCCTAATTTAGCTTCAGTAATTGAGTTTATTTCTGTATCAGCACTGCGGAAGGGTTCATTTCAGAAGTGGGTGAAGTTTGATGCTGAAAATGGAAAAAGATTACACAAGTCAACTGCTGCTGCTTTGTAGGACACCGTGAACAAGGTCACACGAATTTTAAGGCGATTGGTTAATATCCTCAGTGGCGTTTTTAATAACTCATCACCTCTTTGTATTATAAACTAAGTAACAGTTCCATAGCCACAGTGAGTAAGGCTTTTTCCAAGAGGAGAATAAAAGAAATACACTAAAAAGAGACTTTTTGCTATTTCAAGTCTCAATTACCTGGTTCTAGAAGATCCAAAGAAAATACTCTGTGCCTGATAATTTCGAAAGAGAGGTATGAAACACTTATTGTGTACCTCCTGTTTTTTGGTTGGGTTGTTTTTTTTTTATGGGGGAGGGGGTGTCTTGAGTTCTAGGATAATGCTGAAGTTAGGGGTGATCATATCCAGTACGATATATGATCATATTATCTACATATCATATATACTCATACTTGTGATTCTATGTCTGCGTGTGTGAGGACCACGCTTCTTTCAAGACCATTTACATGTGCTTCAAGCGTGGCTCTGCAGTTGGGACTGAGTGCTGTCCGGAGGTGACCGTGTTGCTGTAGGGTTTAGGTTGCCGGAGGAGAGGCTCACCTGGGAGCAAACCTAAAGCTCTCCAACCCCCACCCGTCTAAGGGTGGCCGAAGCTGTCACATTGGCGTCTAAGTAGAAGAGGTCTCGTCTTGGGTGGACGTGCATAACATCTAGCTAGAGGCAAATGTGTGCGTCCCCCCCGTGGGGAGAGCCCCCCCCCCCCCCCCCCCCCGGGCCGTGGCTGCGGCGGGGCGCTGTGCGGGCCCGGCCCCGGGGAGCAGCGGGCTGTGCCGCCCCACGGCCGGGGCGCGGCGGGGAGGAGGAGGAGGAGGAGCCGACCTCTGCGAACACCGAGGGTTGCCAGCCTGACTCAGCCTTAGCTGAGTAAGAGGTGGGAACAGTTCCCATCGGAAGCCGGAGCCCGAAAAGTTCCGTGCGTGGGTACCGAGCAGAGGGGCCGCTCGCTGCTGGCTTCCTCGGCGTGGCAGGGTGCTGGGCTGCTGCGCCTGGGGCCCTGCGTGCCATCACCCATGTCCTCGCTTCGGACAAGGGGAGTGCTCTGTGAAAGGGTGGAATGCGTTTCCAGGTGGGGATGAGGCCCACCTTACATTAGTTAACCTGTAGCAGTCGGGTTTTTTCTTCACCAGAAGAAAAGTGTGGCCTGAGTCTGTTTTTTGGTATTCAAGAATAAAGTTTTCTTAGGTCTTTGTTGTCAGTGGGGTCATGCGTTGTTATTAATCTCTTAATTGGGTATTGAGACTTTATTGAAGGTATTAAAGCTTACAGATGTCCTCTGTGGAAGTAAATGGTTTTTCATGCATATCATCCTCTAATTAGGGTTCTTCAACCATCTTCACCAAAACGGGTGCCATCCAGCATTATAGGTAACGGCAAAGAAAAAAAAAAATACAGTGAGGTTACAAGGTCTGACCTGCCGTATCGCTTCAGTTATTGACTAGTAGCGCAATGAAGTCAGTACTCCAAATGTCAATATTGTACATTCACATCTTAATTATTCTAAGCCCCTTACATACAGTAGAGGTTTGGCCAAGGCTTCCATGGCTCTTTAACCTGAGTTCTACGAGACAGGTACATGGACCCTTGAAAGGATATTACAATTGGCTATCCCCTGGGCTGCGCATAGGGTACAGGCAGTCTACCTTCTGTGGCACAACAGCTGTATTAAAAAAATTCAAACAAAATAAAACTTAATGCATTTGGATCTGTGGAATCAAGGCCATGATAGTTTGCAGACCTACAGGATTAATGTTGGTATTTGTTAAACTTGCTGAGAAAGATTTCCTACCTATGCCATAGGTATCTCTTGCTTCTCTCTGTTGAGAGAGAGAATTAGAGCCTTGCTTGATCCTGATGATGTGATCTGTTTATAAAACTGTTTTAGTGTTCCGGCCAAACACAGAACACAGCCTGTCTCTTTTTGATCATATGTTCAACATTACCAAATGTTTGCTATTGACTTGATAATTTTGCAGCTTGGATGAAAGAACAAAAAATTGTGCTGCTTACTTCTGTTGGTGTTTTTTTCTGTTTTTTTTTGTTGGGTTTTTTTTTTTTGGAAAGGGGTGAGGCTGCAACACTCACTTCAAAAGTGGATAGCGCTATTTTTGTAGCTGCTGTATTTTATTTTCCTTGTATTTCTCAAAATTCTGTTTTTTAAAGCATAAAATGCAACTTAGTGAACCTGTCTGTCTTGAAGAAATGTTGAGCGTGCATTCTCAATAGTTATATGGAATTGGCAAATGAGAAATGAAAAATCCAAGCTTTTAAACACTTGGTAGCCCTGTGGGAAACCATAGGCTTATGTTCTCTTGTTGGTTTCTGTATGGGAGAAGGACAAACGGTGTGAATGGGTGCTCATCCTACATCTCAAGTTACGAGATAGCAGACCTTAGGGGTAGCCTGTAACTTGGAAACACTTGTATTTTTCTGGTATATGACCTTGAAGCAGTGAAAGGGTTTGGTAGTGGCTTTGAAGAAGTGTTGGGAGGAGTCAGGTTTAGTAACAAGTTAAAAATTACATTTGTATGGCAGAGCTTCTAGAACTAGGAAGAGAGTGGGAATGGCTTGCAATTAGTTCATGTTTACCTTCTGCTACAGTTGCTAAACAACTGCAAAGCTGCACTTAAAAATACCTATTTGTGTAGAACAGCAGGTAAGCAAGTTGTTTTGTACAGAGGCTGTAAATAGACTATAATGCTGTGAATTTCAGTGTACCCGTTTTATGGTAGAGAGAGTAAACACCAGAATCGTAGCATTTTTTTCTACTGCTTTGTGTTCTTACTGTCAGCTTTGTTGAATGTGGTACCATCATGCCTTCTGCCAAGTCCTCGATTAAATTGTAAGTCTGATCTTGTGATTCCGTTTGGAGTCTTGTAAACGATGGTGGCTTTCAAGTTACCTGTAGGAAATGCTTCCTGGAAGTAAAAGAAGATGGGCTGTGGGTGAGAGAAAGACACAGTTTGCCACAGATGGACACTTCTGTCTTGGCATCATACTTAAGCTTTTTAGCTGCTTCTTTTCCTACCGAGTGATGTGGGAATTTTTTTTTTTTTTTTTTTTCTCCAGGCTGAGACCAAATAGCAGAAATGGCGAAAGAAAAATTGAAGAACTGTTAGGGGTTTCTGCTTCAGCTATCCCCAAAGTCCTTTGTTGTTGTTTCTGTCCTTAGTCCCATTTAGGGTAGCTGAATTCACTCTACATTTGTCTGCCTGCATGGAATTGCATTAGTTCTACTCTGTGGCAGGGTGAATGCTATGAATCTCATCACAAAGTCTTAACTTGCAGAGCTGCAAGTTTCTACGTAATTTTTCTCATTCATGAAACATGCTTTTTTAAAAAAAGACTTATTTGTTAATCTTTATAAGATTAAATGTGGTAGCGTTTTACTTGAATTCTCCTACGTTCTATTTGAATGCTAGAGATCTTCCCCTTACATGCTTGGATTTTCAAGATTAAGAAATCATATCTTTCATGTTGATTTACTATGTTGTGTTCAGTGTAAGTTGGCAAGAATGATGCTTATCCACTCATGAACTGTGATATTGATGCTACATGATTAAATAGAGAGAACTTCTAGTTCATGGGTGCAGATACAATGGTGGTTGTCTGAATTATAAGATGCTGAAAGTCCTTTTCAAAATTTTCATGTATTATCTTTTCATTTATTATCCTTTTTTGGTTTTGGTTTGTAGTCCTGTTTCATTGTTGCTGGGTTTTTTGTTCGTGTTTTCTGTTTTAGTCCTTAAACTTTTGGTTGGATCAGGTTTTCTGTAAGATAAGTACCACAAAAAGCTCTCTTAAGAGCAAAGTAAATATGCAGAATTTAAACCACTGAAACCAAAGTATCTTGGTAACGTTGAATACTTTTATCTAACACTACCATGATTATAGATGAAATTCTATGTTGAAGTTATACTAGCAATTTAAAGAAATAAATAAAATAGTCATAATACCACCTGTTTTATAGAAAACAGCTAGATGCAGAGCCAACATGACGTGCAGCCTCAGACAGCGTGGGTCACATAGTCCCCATGTCATCTCCTTCTGCAGTTAGGTGAAGGTTAGCAGGCTCTGTAGGGCATGCAGCACATGTGGGTCAAGGATTGTCAGCCCATGCTGAACCTGATGACTGGTGTGTAGCACTGGAGGAAGATTTAAGGGATTTTGTAAGGAATTTTGAGCACTCTGAAGGGACTCTTGAACTGAAATAGGAATCAAAATAAGCAAATAATAATCTTCTCCTTTTGAATATTTTGATTAAAAGCAGGGTAGTAACACAGCTCCATGAAGAAATTAACCCTGTGTGTAAGCAAGAGGTTGATTCAGACTAGTCCCCCCACCAAGCCCCTGATGATCAGTCAACATTACTTAGTAATAGAAACAGGCTTAATGAGCCACTTGATAGCAGGAGGCTTGTGTGAATAGGAGAGTTAAATCGGTAACTAAGTTGTTCTACTGGCTTTCTGTTTTATCACTGAGAAAGGTATCTGAGAGTCTTGAATTTTTCCATCAATTAATTAGTCTGAGGTTGACATAAATTGAATAGGTAGGGTTATTTTTAAAATGATTTTCCTCTGAAGTGCTCTTAAACAATTACTTTATTACATGATATGTTGTTTTTTTTTCCTTACAGCTCTGATTATTAACTGGAAAATAACACTTCTGAAACAGAATGTGGCTTACCTTTTGCCTGAAAAGGTGAAGTCTTTTCAAATAGAAATGGCTGATAAAGGTGGGAAGATCCTTCCAGGACAATTGTACATTGAAGTGGAATACGACTATGAGTATGAGGCCAAGGACAAGAAAATTGTGATTAAGCAAGGGGAGAAATACATCTTAGTGAAAAAGACTAACGATGATTGGTGGCAAGTCAAGAGAGATGAAAATTCCAAACCCTTTTATGTGCCAGCACAGTATGTGAAGGAAATACCACGAAAAGCGCTGATGCCACCTGTTAAGCAGGCAAGCATGCTGCCAAATAATGCTTTGAAGTTGACACATGGATTACAGAGATCAACAGAAAATGTGAATAAGTCACCAGAGCTTTCTAGTTTTGGAAAATCTTCTCCAGTTCAAGTGTCTTGCTTAGTTCGAGATGCCAATCAAAATCTGGGACCGAACAATAGCCCCGGTCAAACTCTTGGTTTGAGTCTGGACCTTACCCAAAACAATGGAAAACTTAACAATGAGTTGCAATCTCCCAAGGTTTCCAATCAGTATAGAACCGTCTCCATGGGTCATTTCCCATGTCCAGAGTTCTTGGAAATAGAGAAGACCAGCTTTTTGCATGAACAATCTTGTGATTCAGCAGGAGAAGGCTCAGAAAAAATTCACCAAGATTCAGAGTCTGGAGATGAACTCAGCAGTAGCTCCACAGAGCAAGTGCAGGTAAGCTAAAAAATGATCCCAGTAGATTTGTCTGTGGTTTTTTTTTTTCTTATTTTGTTTCCTTATTGCCATAATTGCTTACTATTGTTTTGAGATTTATTCCTAATAAACTCAGGTTGTTTAAGTAAAAATGTCTTATCTCAGCATGAATTAATTCCATTTACATTATCCTGTGATTGAATGTTACAGAGATGCAGTTTTTCTTTATTAAGATTGTTTTGAGATGACACTGAATTTGGGTTATATTTTCTTCCAGTGGAACGGAGCCTACTGCAGTAACCTCCTTACTGCTTGGCTTGTTGAAATAATAGTGCTAGCAACTGTCAGCTTTTCCTAACTATGTGAATAGATGGCATAAGAGCTGTAAATTGATGTGTTAGTGGGTTTAAGAGTTTAAAAATGGTACGCTTAAGATTTATACGGAGTTTAATTTCAGGCTTGATTATTTTATTTGTAGGCGTTTGTAATGAGTCAGCCTTGCCAATTCTGCTTCTCACAACTTTACTCTGGATTAAAACTCAAAACATGTGAGTTTGTTAATTAGTATGGAAGAATCTCAGGAATGATGTACTCCCACTTCAGGCGAAAACTGAGCATTGATGGCCTTTTTCCTTAGTAAAGTGGTTTCTCTCACTTTAATTTTTTTTTTTTTAACAGGCTTCCCCCACCCCCAACAAAAGATTAGCACTCTTAGGTAATCAGGTCACTTCTGGTACGGGTAGCCAAGTTAATTGGTCTATTGTAATCCAGTTTTTTTCTTGAACCAGTGGTGTATGTGTACATACACATAATTATGTATATGTGTGTATAGACAATTCCCCTGCTTCCCTGCCACCCCCCCCCCCCCATCTTTCTGTAGGGAGATGTTAAATTTTTTTTTTTAATTGTAAGGTTAAAAGCTCCCTAGTCTTCAACTTTAACTCTGTAATGTGAAACTGTTGTTGCTTGGGTACAAACTGATCATTATAGTAAATTCCACTTAGCAGCATGTATTCAGAGTACCAAAGGAATTCACTCAAGTGTAGTATTAAAATAAAAGTTGATGCTAACTTTAGAAATAAAAATATTATCATGGAGAGCTGTGAATCAGTACTTTGCTAATAAGACACAATTGAGACAAAGCTGCTGAGTGAGTGTGGGAAGATCTTAAAGATACAAGATTGATTGGGTGATTTATGTACTCTTGAACTGTATGAGCTCATATACATATATTTATTGAAATATTCAGAATCGGGTTTTTTTCAATATCCTACTCTACTCTTGGCCTCATTCTTGAAATTCAGAGTTTCTTTAGTTATGGGACTTTTACGACAGTTTTATTCTAACACCCCCCCACCCGCCAATAATAAGGAATAAATAGGATTACTTAATTTAGTTTCTTTTTTTTTTTTTATAATTTCTTGCTTATGCAGTGAAGATTGATCAGTTTTCTTGCACGTTCTTTACAGCAGTGTCCTAGCTCGTAGATATGAGCTACTTGGAACTTGGAAGGATAGAATAGTTATAAGATGCTTATTTTGGAAGCATGTGTAGTAGCCCATCCACTGCCATAGTAATCGATTGCCAAACAAATTATGAAAATACTAAGGAATGTTTAGAAAGTATATCCTACTTTAAATAGTTTACCAAACTAAAGTTTATATTGTATGTTAAGAGTGCCTTTTACTGTGTTGACTATAGTTTGATGCATCTCATTCTCTAAAGTAGATGAAATTAATGTTACATGGGTGTCTTGTCAAACAATAAGAAATACGTGGCCTGCTGCTCAGTTTCCACTGGACTTTGTGACTGTTGACACTTAGTGACACTTAGTCTTTCCACCTTTCTCCCCCCTCCCACACCCCCAAATATACTTGACTCAATGCTACAAGCTATTTGTAAGTTTGGATATGAGTGGGACAGCTGTGCACATATTTGTAGACTTCACTGGGTTATGGAAGGTCTGAAGATGGGAGTTTTCACAGTGCTTAAAAGTTACAAATCCTAAAAATGCTACATACTGGCTGTGGAAAAAGTGTGGCAGTTTCTGACCACTGTTACTGAAGAACTTGCCATTATTGTGGTCTTGGGTGACAAGAATGCAGATGCTCACTGTGCCTTGCAGTTGTCTTATTTTAAAACTGTGAAGTAACTTAATCTCATTGTGTGCGATCACAAGCTCTTTAAATACGATGAAAATGTTTGACATTTAGTAGCCATAGGGATTAAAGCAGTAGTAGCACTGATGTCACTGTTAGCTCAGTCTAGATATTCAGAGTGTCAGCCTTCTCACTGGAACAGCCTCACATTTTTTTTTTTTTAGAATTCTTTCAATAATGAGCATTGTTCAGTAGAAATCAGCTGTGCAGAAATTAATGGCTCAGAAAGCTGTTTTTATTGCTCTTAGTCTGTAGTGAGAACATCAAGTTCCCAGCTTTCACGCACAAACAGGATTTCACTTCACAAGACTGACTGTGGTTCTCCCTCCCCTGCCTGCTGTGGAGTTCAGTTTTATGCAGTCTGCATTATAATAAACTCTAAGCTACAGGTGTTTTCTCTTAAAGTTGTAAGATTAGAAGCTAGAATGACCTTAATAATAATACCTTTATGTAGGTGATTTTTTGGAGGGGGTTGAGGTGATGGTATTCAGCCCTAGCCCAACCTTTAGTGTGTTTTTAGTATCCTGAGTACAAATGTATGAGATGCAGAGGAATGCTGCTGTTATGAGATTCTTCTAAGAAGTGGTTACATTATCCTCCTTCTCCTTTCCAGTAATGGAGTGCAGGTTCTGTGGCTGTACAGTCTTGAGCTCATAGGCTTGCTGGCTGTGGAAATACTGGAAGATCCAGAGTCTGCAAAGTACTGCATAAAGGAAGGATTTTTTTAGCAGCTGAAATATTACATGAAATGAAGGAGAGAGAGGTGACAGTGTGAGCAGAAGAACTTGCTAATGAAGATATGAGCAAATGATCTGCTCAAGAGAAAGATCAGACTGGGTAATGAATATTCTTGACATTTTATGCAAAGAAATTCCAATTACTGAGTGCAACTCTGGTGCATAAGGCATTGTAAGAATCGGATGTTACTTCATGGACTTGAACTGCAGGAAGGCTGGAGGTAACTGGAGGAAGTAGGGCTTGAGAGGAAACAAGCTCCAACTTAACCAAATTTAAATCTCTGGTGGACACAGTAACTGTAGATAGCATTGGAATTGAAATGGTTCAGGAGTGCACAGCTGGGCATAAGACTCACTGACATGGTGGTGGCACTTGAAGCTGTGAGAATCAATGAAATTCAATAGAATTTTAGGAAAATGGTGTCAGGTGTGATGTCCTGATCCCACAGTGAGGGCCAGAAAATACTTCTCACAGAGGCCAGGGATGGGGGGGGAAAGGAAAATTTTGAAAGAGGAGAATTCTGTAGCAGAAGATGGACAACGCTTGAAAGAAGCAGACGGGAGGTCCCAGCAGTATGCAGTAGAGCCCCGAGTAATTGTTCTGAAGAAAAAAATTACATGTTTAGGCATGCCTAAACCAGAAAGAAAAGTTGAAGCAAAAGTGGAAGACATTAAAAGTGGTCTTGAAAAGGAGCTTTGGGCAGTGTTTGCAGGTAAAATCTACCACCAAGTTTTGAGAGAGAAGGTGTGCAGATGGGGAAAGAGTTGGGTAAGTTCAGAGATCATGTTTAGAATGGGTAGGTGTTATCTTTATGAGGGTGATACTTTGGAATAAAATAGTTACAGACAAAGATTAAAATGTGCTTTCAGCAATGCTAATGCATAACCTATGTGAAATAACTTTGTTTCTGGTGAGTGTTACCTCCTCTTCTGTCGTAGGAGACATAGAATATATTTAAAATACATGCACTGTCTTAATGTTACTTTTTATGCTTATTAAAAGTTACTTTTAGTAGCAGACAGTTTTAATCATTATAAATATAGACAGTGACCTATTTGCAAAGATTGTTCTGTCTTTCATCCTCTTTAGTAATTGACTATTGCATAAACTGTGAAGCACTAAAGGGGATTATCACTAGGATGGCTGTTTTGCTTTGATTAATTCTGAGTAGTAAAGATCTTGCAAAGACATCTTTCTGTTTTACCTCTGCAATTTCTGTGGGATTGCTGTAACTTTTTTTAAATTAAGAAAACAATTTTTTTTGTGTTTCTGTGGAAGATGCGAGGGTGCATCTTCTGGAGATCTTAGCATTCTTGACTTCGTCACTTAGTTGAAAGACTGGTGGCAAATCATTAGTGTTAGACTGCCTTGTGGGTCAAACATTAAACCTCTAAAATAAATGGCTATTACTAGTTTTGTGGGGCCCAGAATTAATTTGCTTCTATTATAAGAAATTGCATGCTATTTTTTTCATTCATTTGCCCAACGAATAAACAATTTGACAGTATGAAGGAAGCATGCTATATACAAAGAGGGTTTTTTTTCCTTAATGAAAATGAGCATGTTTGCAGATTCATGGTGGCATGTATAATGCAATATTCTGAATTGCATTTTAAGTACCATCTTTTTAATCTCTTAACTCCTTAAAATCAGCATTTGTTATTCTAATGATGTTAAATGCTGAAATATGCCCATTATAATGAGGTGAAGAATTAAGTTTCAATGACAAGGAACTAAAAGCTTTATAATTTAAAGAATTTTGTAAGACATTGGCACATTTTTTTTTTTTTTTTAAATTCCAGTAACTGCTGTTAGAACTTAGAAAACATTTCAAGCTGTTTACAAAGTTACATCAGTAATTCTGAATGTTGTTGGTCCAGAACCTTTAAGGAATATTTTTCCTGGCTTTTTTTTTCCCCTACCCAATGACAGCAGGTCTCGATAGTTTCACTTTACAGTGGTGCTGTTTGTGATCAGCTCTGTCTCAGTATTTTTAATACATAAGTCAGCTAGCAGATAGCTGTCCCTCTTGGTCTGAGTGAGTAATTCTGGATTTAGGCGCCCTAGAGTGAGAAGGCTCTGTGTCCCACTTAACACTGCCTACAGCCCGTACGCTCCTCTGAACTTCCCTGCTGCATATCAGATTGACCTTCTTTAAAAAAAAAAAAAAAAACCACCAAAATAAAAACCCACAAGTATTATCTATGTGACGCAATTGTCAAAAAACCATAACCTGGGAGACAAGTTGGTTTTAGTTGATTGGCTTGTTCTAACAGTGGTGTCTGAATACTCAGTGGAGTAAGCTACAGATCTGCTTGGTACACGCAGTTTTGTGTTGTGCTTTCAGAATTGAAACAAACATCTGGAGCACTGTTAAAATTCTGCAAGTGCCAACACAGTTGTCTGACTTTTCACCCCTATTTACCTTAATTTCATGCAGAAAATGATAAAGTGGAACTTCCAAGGCATCAGCTTACATTAATAAACCTGTGCCTTTCATCCTGGTAGAACTACTTACTAGCTCAAATGAAACTGAAGCTGCAGTGCTTAAGGAATAAAAGCCATCACATGGAATTGATTTTTCTTTTTTTCATCTAGAAAAGTGTAATTTCTAGTGTGCAATACGAGTTTTGGTGCCTGCTGTCTCACCTGCCTTTTCTTTTGAAGTAGTGCAAAATACCACCCTCAGCAGGGGTGATGGCAGAATCTTTAGGGATGGTGGAGTAAATGCTTAAACAGAAAAGCAGCCCTAGGTAAAGGAATGGATGTTTTGTCTGACTGCTGCCTAAACTGAAATCAACTGGAGATACTGGGGAATTGCTTGTTCTCCCTTGGCAGTGCTTCTGTCAATTTTAAGTGGGGAATCTCCAGACATAGAACGAACTTAAATTGCTTTGTGATAAACAAAAACACATTTGAGAATATTTGATCATATCTTGTTCCTGCACATAATTGAATATAAACGATTGTATTTGGTATGTCTTTACCTAGTTACTATTTAGGCCGTTGTTTAATATTGCAGTGCTTGCCTGTGGAATAAATGTGCTGTTATTTTGTAGAATTCTAAAGAAAGTATCATTTGTTTCACAGCAGTGTGACAAAACGGAACGTATGACTCGGTAGAATAAAATGCAGAACACTTTTTTCCTTTTTTTTTGGCAGTTCTCTAGAATAGTAGACATTTGTGCTTAAAAAAAGGAAAGTAAAATCTATGTGTATCTAGTACCCAAACAGCTGATATTTCTCTGACGTGCCTTGCCAGATATGTTTGATTTAAAAATGATGGAGAGAAACGGGTTTTGCCCTTATGTGGGGTTTGTTCTAATGCTAAAGGACAGTGCTTTTGGACAAAACAATCTTTCAAGACAGTAAGAATTGAAGGTTTTCAAAAAACTTTTGTGATGGTAAGTAATTGGGCAACATAGGGTTAGCTTACACTTAACAATTTTGAATTTAGTCTATCTTAATGTGGCTTCTGAGCTAGTTCTTGGGAAAGACAGTAACTTTTCAGTAGATTGTTTTATGAAAGTGCTAGGTTAATGCAGAGGAGCAATCAAACAAGCATGGAAAATGTCAGCAGTAGGAAACAACAAAACAAAAATGCAGAACTCTAATTCCATGGTATTTCTGTATTTTTAAATAGTGTGCATTTGCTGGCCCCTCTCATCTTGAAAAGTAGATAGTAGTGCTGAAAATAGCATAGAAGAGGTGAAGAGTATGAGCAGAGACATGGAATGGTTCCTGTGTGAAGGCTTTGCAAAAACCTTACACGCTAGTGGGTGCACACTTAGTACTGCATACAGAGGACTCCTGATTTTTAAGTTGGTATTGTAATTATTGATGCTGAAATGGCTGAGAGTAAAGCAGCCTAAATTTTGGTGGTTTTTTTTCCCCATTTTTCAACAGTTTTTATCTGCTTGTCCTGTCTTGTCTTTTGTAAAATCTTTTGACAGAGACTTAGAGCTTGTGTACAATGATGCTCTGAAGAGTGGCATAGGTGTTTAGAGTCTGTGTTTCAATTAATTCTAGTTCTCCGTCTCATAAAACAGTTTTGTACATGAAAGCTGAAAGTTGAGGAGCTCTCTGAATGAATTGAGCTTATTGCTTATGTTGGGTTTTGATGTTACATTATTTGGCTTCAACTTCTGTTTGTAATCAAATTCATGATTAGAACTTACTGGCTCCTATCTTAAATCTGAAATTACATATTACATTTTGAATTAAATTAACATAGTTTTAATTGTTCCCTTTTTTTAATTGTTTGCCTGGGGCTTCTGGATGATCTTTGGATCATTCAGTTAAATTAAGTAGCTTCCCTGTGTTTAGTGCTGAAGAGCAGAGTTTTGTGTATGTTTTCTGGTGGTGTCTAGTGTATGCAGTTGCCATCTTTCTCTTGCTTTCGCAGATTATTGTTCCATTGAATCACTTTGCTGCTGTAGTCACCACCTGGCTCTATGAATATTTATTGCCAGTACTGCACTGAGATGGAGTGGTGCTGGCTTAAGCAGTGTTGTGATCCAGTATGTCAATAGCCCATACATATCCCTTTACTGCAATTTGGATAGTCATAAATAGTCCAGTGCGAAGTCTGCAGATCTGATGGATTGGAGGACACATCTGCCTTTTTAGTGTCATTGATGTGATGGGACTTATGCAACAAATGTGCTAATGTAAAGAAATATTCTAATAAAATATCTGATAAAACCAAAAATACTGTTAACAAACTTTCTGGACTCTCAACTGGTTGTTCAACATATCTAATAGTGTTATATACACATTTCTTTTCTAGACAGCTTGATAGGTTGCCAAGATGTAGCACGAATCATTTCTAAACAATAACAGAAACTCTATACCGTGTTGCACATAACCATTGTTGTTCCTGAAGTATTTAGAAGAAGCTTTATCCTGTGGTAAAGTGTTGTAACACTAAATATGAGGTTCTTGAGTGACTTTGATTTGACTGCTTTTCCTGTTGCAATTGAATAAAGGTGTTTCCCACCCCACCCCTGCTGATAATCTATCAACATGCTTGGCACTATCCATATCAATTTCTGGTTATCTGCATCTGATTCAAAGAGCTAATAGATGGCTGTCATGCATAACTGCATTGTGCTTTAGACACAGGGGACTATATATGTGTGTATGTATGTATATACATATCTTCTATATATATAATTATATATATAAAGATATAAAAAAACCAGGGGCCACTGTTCTGTTTCTTGATAGTACTTTGATCTTGATTTGCACCTCATATAGTGCAACTACCAACTTTACACTCCTTCACAAAAACTTCATGAGATGTACTCATCAGTATTGTCCTTTTTTTTTCTTTTTTTTTTTTTTCCCCCTCTTATTTTAATCCTCTAAATAAGTCCATTTGTCCTAGCTGTGACTTTGTCCTTATCTTCCCTTCCAGGTGCCACACTCTAACTTTTAATGGCATCTTCACCGCTACCCTAAGGCCCTGTACTTTTGGTAGCATAATGTGTGTTACTCTTTAGTGCTCGTGGCCACAAGCTATGCCAGAGGACTTCATTACTTCCTCCCAGGCATGCTTTTCACAGCCAGGCTCTGTGGCTGCCTTGCTTTAGGCAGGGAGCTGGAGCCTGAGCTCCCTGGAGAAGCTGCGGTGTGGCCCAGCTGTCACGCAGCACTGTCCTTCCAACCCTTTGCTCATCATTCGTTCACTCGCTGAGCTCAGCCACTCGCCCTTGTGCCCGTGGCAGATCCTAATCGGTTGTCCACTGCAGCCTTAGCAGTAACCAGCTACTTGCTTTGCTTCCTCTTGCCTTTGCCAACCTGAAGGGTTACGTACTTCATGTGACTGCCTGAGAAGAGAGGACGTTTAGGGTGAGGGAAGTAAAACTCTAGAGATATTTTTTCTTGTTCTTTCATGCTCTTCTCACAAGGACAGACCTGTCTCAGTTCCTTTTCTTCCCAAGTTTGAGAGCACTTGTTCCTATAGCAGGTTGTGGGTTATGATGTACCAAGGTATAAATTTTCCTTTAAGTTTGTTTACTTTTTGGGTAACTGTATGTGTAAAAACTGTATTGCATCCCTTTTTGCTTTTTCCTAGTTCATAAGTTGCTATTGTAACCATCAGTTGAGCAAAATTTGAATATGTGCTTCTGCTCAATTTTTTTTTTTTTTAATCTTTTATGGAGAACTGGAGAAACCCAAATCCCAAGTGCTTTGCTAAAATCTAGCTCTAAATTGTTTTTTCATTCTTTTCTTGCTTTATAAAGCTCTAAACCCTCAGCAGATTTTGTCCAAACTTACAGTGTGATGATACCCCATACAGCATTTGTCAGGGCTGTAAGACAGGGTGCTTTCTAGCTGCTGCATGTCTTTGGCACGCTGTTTATTAAAGCAAATAAAGAGAACGTTGTGGGATGAGAAAATGTTACACTGACAATTGCTTTCTTTGCAGTTGATTTTCTGAGGAAAGTTTGTGATTGTAGCTTGAAGGGTTGTATTTAAATACCGTGTCCATAGGTGATCTCAGGAATTCCATACGCTTATCCTGCTCTCACTTCATCTCACAGTGCCTCCTTACTGTCTGTCTGTCCAGAAACTGCTGCTTTGCTTCACCATGTATTATGTTAAACTGTGATTTGAGCACTGAAGACCAGGCTTCTGTGTTGTCCTTGGTATGGCTGGATCTGGGCTTGCGTACAGCCTCAGAATTTTGTAAAGTAAATAAAATTCCACGAATACTAAATCTTTTTATATCTTCTTAACTGTCATCTGAAAAAAAAATGCTGGTTTAATACCTAATTTTATTGAAGCGGTAGTTGCGGACTTACTTTAACATCTGTTTTAATGTTGAAACACAAAATTAAGTGACAAAAGTATACTTATTTATTCTGGATACTGAATTGCAGAAATAGCTGTTCTTAAAAGCGAAAGAAATTCTTGCTAGTGTAAGGAAAATAAAGGGGAAGAAAGAGTGCAGATATGCATGGCTGAGGGTTTCATGCTTTCTGCCCTGAAACTGGGTGCCAACAAACTGTCTGCAAGTAGAGAGAAACAAACTAAGAAATACAGTTAAAGGACAAATATATCTATTTTTAGTTGTTGTAAGGGGGGAAAAAGATGCAACCTGGTTGAGATTCCCATGAGAATTTTATTGCTTTGCTTAGTTCTTCTGTAAGCAGTCCATATAGCCTATTGCTGAGTATTTCTGGGATTTTGAGATAGTCTTTAACAGTACAATTGTGTGCTTGCCTTTAGCATTTTAAAAAAAAAACTCAGAAGTGATCTTTAAAAAAAAAAATTGTTGAAGTTAGGCACGGTGGGTTGAATGTGTTTCTAAAAATATTCATCGTATGATTTGGTACACTTTTGCAAAACAGAGTAATGATGTTAAAATTTGAGTGACTGTAGCCTATTCTAGGTCAGTTAAAAGTTGAGAATTAAAAAAACCAAATCTTAGAAGTACCATGGCATAATTACTTACAGCCTTTTTTGTGTGGTCTTAAACAGCCACTAAAAGAAATATTCCTACTTTGATCAAATTTTGAAATAACTCTTATATAAATGTGCCAACTAGTAACACTTATTTTGTTCATCCTACTATGTCTTTTAAGGCAGAATTTTAAACTGAACTCTTGACTTAAACTGTTGTGTGTGTCTTGTCTGCCATGACACTTGGCTTTCTATGTTATCCTTCACTACCAGAAAAAAATGTTATGCATGGTGTAATAGTAGATGTTCTTTGTCTTAAGTCATTAAAATATGTGAGTTTGAGGGGTTCAAGTAGCCCTAAGAAAACTTCGAAGTTTTGATTGTGTGCTGGAGCACATATATTGTGGAGGCAGCATCTTCTGAATTTAGAAGGACTTGTGACATTTTGTCTTAATTCTTCATATCTCCTCTCCAATATAAATGATGGGTGCTAATATATGTGGGATTTTTATGGCTTATTGGAAACTTTTAACATACAAACTAAAGAGCTGAGTAGGTATATATACTGGAGGTGACAATACTTAAACAGCCAGCTTCTGGTGCTGTTAAGAGCCCAACTTGTAATGGGAATTAATTTTAAAATGCTTTTCCAGTGGAGCTGTGAACTTCATTTCTGTAAGTGCTAAAGCCAGAAGTATTTTTCCTGGTCAGAAGGGTTTTAAACACAAAACACATCTACAGTATTGGAAAAAAAAAGAAATATATTCATTTTAATGCCAAAATTTTTTTCCCTCTTTAGCTTTTTGCCTGAAGGTTTGTTTGCTTCAGGCAGCCTGGTCAATATCCCATTCAGATAGTAGTAGGGAGACAGTAAGGATGTCAAAGAAATGCAGTATCCTAAAATACCAAAGACTCCTTTGAAAATTAAATTGCAGTCTCTGCTCTAAGTTGTTGTACAGTGACTTTGTCTTGCACCTTGTACAAAAGCTTTCTGTCTGTCATGGAATCCACTAATTATATTCAGCATTACACAGTAAACATGTGAGAGAATACTGGATCTGAATGCAGATTTAGTAAAGGATAATCCAGTACAGTGACTGGTGGTTTTTAAAGGCAGCCAAGTCTAATATGTTCACTGTTGGCTGAAATCTGCCAGGTGAAGATGAATTTTGATGTTAAAATAATGAAATTTTAGATAATATGTTTTAATGAGCTAAATGAGTAAGTGGGAGCTTAACATCTAATTTTAATTTAACCATTTAAAAGATTAGTTGTTAGTTGAAATTATGTTTACATATGTGAAAAATGATGAATAGTGCGTGAAAATGGCGTTTGTATCATCTATAAGCTTCAGTGGTGCTCGAGGGAAGGTTTATGTGGAGAAAGAAGCCTCCAGAAAGAAGCTATCAAAAACATATCAAACAGCTGCTTGTTCTAAATCCTTTTCAAGCTGGGGGATCTTTTCATATTAACTTATTGTGCTAAGCATCTCAATGACATGCTTTATGACAAGAGTGACTTTTTTTTTTTAAATTGATTTGTAACTTCTTGCTGCTATTAGATCCATTTTGTTACGGTTTGCCAGTATGGCCAAAAGCTCTGTGCTGCCTTGGAGAACAGTGGCATAAAAGTTGAGTTTCTGCTCAATATAGATGATTCTGTATGCTAAAATGTAAAGTATGCCCATGTGCTCTTAGCAGAGTTTAGCAGTTTAACATCTTCCTGTAACTCTTGTCCTGCTTTTCTCTTGAGAGGAGTGAGGGCTGCGAGGCTCATCGTACCTTGAGGCTTCATTGTAGGTTTTGTTATGGTAGCTGTACTGTCACCATGCCAGATTGTTTGCCCATCCTCTAATCCCCAATTTCAATGGCAATCTAAAAAGCACAGCTATTAATACCTCCAATAAGTGTTATTCAGAAGATACAGCTAATCCCCCTATATACTCAATTGCTGCTCTTGTGAAGACAAAAACATTTGGAGTAATGTTAGCCTAAAGCCTATTCAGGTATTTAAAGTTTCCCAATAAGCTTTAATATTTCTAATATAGCTGTTGTACTAGATGTGACTGAACAGCAAAGTCTTAACAGTCATCAAGCAGAATAGGTTCTATTCATTGACAGCAGTATTGCAGGAAGCTTTCTGGGCAGCTGGCTGATCAGCTTGCAGCACTGTTACTTTACAGACCCTTGTGGGACCTGGAGCTTCTACAATGCCTGCAGTTGCCTGTAATTCAGCTCTTTAGAGAAGCTCGGTGGAAATGTCTCTAGAAAATGGCATAGAAATCAATGGCAAAGTATTCTTGTGAACACTTGTATACAGTAATTTTAAATACATAGAAAGCCTTGGTTTTCGGTCTGCTTTATTCATGGCAAATTATTGTTTTTCCAGAAATAGTAAGGCTTTAAATGTCACTTGTTTGTGATACTCTGCTTTAGCTAAATCACCAAACAAATGCAGACCTCTAAAGGTGCATCATTTACTGATGACCACAGTAGAAAAATAACATGCCCTTTACTCTAGTACATATTTTTCTTGGAGAGTCCCAGAAAATTCAGCTTCCATTCAACCTGTGTTTTCTGCGGCTGAAAGCTGCTTTCCGTCAGCTTTCAAGAACAGCTTTATGTGCTGAGCTTTGCTATATACTTTTGCATAGAGATTTTTAATGCATACATGTCCTTAAAAGCAGTTTTTTTCAATAGCTTGGCAGATAGTGCTGCAATACTTTATTATACTTGTACTTTCAATGAGAATGTTCTCTAAAGGCTGGTGGCTCCAGCTGATCCGCTGAATGCTGAGCACAGAATTGTAATTCAGCAGCATGGGGGAGGGCCGTGTTTGCTGTAGCTGCTCACTGGATGTTGCTTAATCAGCATGAAACTATTAGCAAATTCTTGCCATCTCAGCTATAATGTACTGCTAATAGGTTTGCTTTATTGCATAGGATAGTCGAAAAAGCCCGGAATGTTTTAGTAACTTTAAGTAGCATAACATTCCTCTTAATGAAGTTTGACAGCATTTTCTAAACTCCCTCTCACACTGTATGACAAGAGTACCATAAATGCGTTCCTGGTAACTTATCTGTTTCTTTTCCTAACAAAAGTTTCCTTACGTGAAAGCTTTTGATGCAATTTTACATTCCAATGTATATAAAATAAGATTCCTGGCAACGAAGGCATCTGTATAATTAGTCCATTTTAATGTACTCTTAATTTTATCAAAAAATTATGTATTTGTCAGAAGACTTTTTAAATCTTACTTCAGTCAAAAAAAACCCAAACCAACTTTTGTAAGGGTTGTTTTTGTATTTTTTTTTTTTTTTTTTTAAATTACACCCTACCCCACCCCCCCTAGTATTTTAGGATGTGCTTTGTCATCTGGGGCATGCAATTCTACAGTATTAATCCAGCAGTGCTGCTCATAGTCAGAATGGCTCTAGTTTGAATGTAGTACCACACATGGGAAGACCAGATGCCATCTTTATGATCAGTGCATCTTTGGCAGACCTTGTCCTGACTGATCTAACTATGACACCAGGCCTTTGGAGATGGAGCCTGTACTTGAAATATCAAAATACTTGACTGCCCCCCCCCCTTTATTTCTGGCAGGCTGTACCTCTTTGTTTCAGCTTTTCATAAGAGGTCTTTCATCCTATGCAAAACTTTGTTTGAGAAGGACCTGCAAACAAGTGGGGGGATTTTTGTTAAACTTTTAATTATGATTAATTGTTGATACTTGTCTGAAGGAATGAAATCAGTACAGAAAGCTGGAATAAGTGTGTGGTTTGGGTTTTTTTTTTGTGTGTGTCCTGTTACTTACACAGTTGGCTTCTACAGAAAACACGGTATATTATGTTGAACAGATAGTTCCAAGCCTTTTAAGTAAGAAATTTCAACTTAGGATGTCAAATGTTAGGTAATGGGCTAATATTTTTCTTTTTGAGTTATCAAAGAACTCAAAGATATCGCAGTGAGGGATAATTGTAGTGACTTCATTGTCTGATTTATACCAGAAGTTGTAGAAAAAGTTACAGTGAAGCAGAGGAAATATTTCTGTTGATCATGTTAATTATCAGTCTAATCTACAAGTGTTTTCACCTCAATATACCCCCCTAAAATGGGTGCTTAAAAAAAAAAAATATTCCGAACTATGTTATGGGGAACTTGGCTGACATGCTGTGCTGTTTAACCATCCTTTGTTTCAGTTTTTGTACCAGTGTATAGTTGGAAGTACTGAAGGGGAGCTGCTTCCTATTAAGTAAATCTGAGGAGTCAGAAAATATAATATATATTTTAATTTGATTACTGAAAGCTTGATGAGATGTTAATTCTCAGAGCACCTAATTTCTTATTTAAAATCAGGTAGCTTTTCTATGGAGTGGGCCTATAACCTCTTGATATTCTCATGGTGCTTAACCACTAATCCATATGGCTGCCTGTTCAACAGTAATCACACTAGCCTGGCAGTGGAGGTACTTTCAGTGTTTTGTTTATGGTTTTTTCCTTTGTCATAATTTTAGGTGAATGTTAAGATTTGATTTATTTTTATTTTTAATTTTTTTTTAACTTGAATTGCTCAATAGTTCATGTAGGACATAAGGGACCATTAGAACCTGTTCTAACACCTCTTTTGTAATGTGTACCAGCGAACATCGTACAATAATTTTCTGTGTGAAACCTTGTAACTGTTATGTTTAAAGATGATTGTTGGAGGAAGGGAGATACTTAGATTTAGTTTTGGCTTTTGAGGGTGGATGGCTGTGCTAACCTTCTGGGGATAGGCTTAGTCTGTTGTTGAGGAACCCATTTGTTATTATTTGAATATTCTGGCATACACTTTTTTTTTTTAAAAGTAAGTTTCTAGACCATGTGATGCTGCCTTAGTCTCTTCACCAGTTCTTTTATTTAAGATACAATAGGCATACCATAGACTGTATGCACTGATGCTATTTTGTGGTTCTTTCTCAATTACTGTAGCATACAATCCACAGAATTTTTTTATCCTAATGGCCACATTGAAATTATATTTGAACTGAAAAAATTACAACTGACTGCTTCTGAACAAATAAATATTGAAGTTTAGATTGTACTGCAGTTACTCAGAAGCTTAAAAAAGCCAAGCAAAAGTCCCAAAGCCCAGTTCACTTAGTTTGCAAGACCTCTATTTTGTATTACAAAATGCAGCTTGTTTCATCATTTGCTTATTTGCAACTTCTGAGGGAACACAAGTGACTTGAAGTTTCCTGTAAGTGCTGCAGCTGTGAAAGCGAACCAGGGGGAAATGGCCACAGGTCTCAGTAAAACTGCTCTTCATTAAACATGTTGGGCTTGCCATCTAACTTACAACATTTTGTGGTTTTTTGGTGTGTTTGTTTGTTTGTTTGGTGTTTTTTTTGTTTGTTTTTTGTTTTTTTTTTTTTTTTTTTGCAAATTGCACCTGGAATTGACTTACCAGCTCCATTTCTGAGGGCTGTGAAGTGATAATTCATAGTCAAGGAAGAATAATTGAAGCACAAGCATTTGGAGCGTTTCAGGATGTTGCTTTGGGTGACTTAAATTCTGTGCTGGAAAGCTTTTTAGTCTAGAGATGATTTCACTGCCTTTGTGATTGTCTCTGAACACAGTAGTGGGTTTGGCCAATGTTGAACCTGCCTGCTCTGAAAAAAAATCTATGTATTAATCCCACAAAGTATAGCATTGTGTATATCTTCCTGTCTGGTTTATTTTGCATCTTACTAATTTTTTGGGTTAACCACCTCAGTGAACAGGACAGGAACCATTATGGGGTTGATGTGACTGAGTGAATGGTGGCATGTCCTTATTTTTCTGAAATCTGAGAAGCTCAATTCTCTAAAACTCATCTCTTGGATCTGTGGGAATGCCTGAAATCGGAAGCATGACTAGATCCGGTGGAAACTTATTGCTTTATCCATGTCAGTTTTGCTATAGGTTGAAGAAAATTGTCCTCAGCCTTTTTTTTGGGGGGTGGTGGGAGCAGGGAGGAATCTCCCCTTTCCTTGCTGGTATGTTTTTGAATGTTATAACTCTTCTGGGTTGTAACTTATTTTAAGTATTGATATACCCTGGAGGTTTGCAGAGGAGAGGAAAATATAGCATCTTTTCTTGCTTTAATCGATTAAGATATTCCCACCATACCTGACCCAGGTTTTTCTACTAAAAATTAATATTAGTAATATGGATTTTTAATTAAGTTTTGCAAGAAGTGACTATAAGCACTCTGAACAATGTACTGTTCCTATTTTTCTTAAAGAAAAATAAAATAAAAATTGAGAGACATGGCAGTCCAGCATAGCTGAGACTATATATTAGACCTTTGCCTCACTAAACTTTCCATTCCATCTCATTTGATGACAACTGTGGCAAAAGTATCCCTTTTCTGCCTAATTCTGTAAGGTAATATATTAGATACAGAGTGATAGGCATTTTTTTGTTCCTGTCCATGCAGACTGGTGGAAGATCTTGAGCATTGCCAGAATTGGCAAATGCCTCACTGGTAAGTGGGCAACTCACACTGTAGTCTGTGCAACAGCTGAGTTCCCTAGATGTGCTTATTTTGCAGTTACCTCAGTTTACCTGTTGCCTGATATAGTCATAATGAGTAAAGCTTACCATCAAGTTTTATCTTGTAGGTGCATCAGGCATCAGTATGATACCCTTTTTCCTGCTGTTGGAAGGGCTTGGGTGGCTGTGAGGAAAATGTTTTGGTTTATATTGCATATATAAAGTATCACATGTGTTATATTTTGTGTTAAAATAGTTTTTCTCAAGCTACTAACAAAAAAAACTTTCTTCAGAGATGTTTTTTTGCTCCAAGTGGAAGACTTAAGCTAGTGAGCAAAATTCTATTTCTCTCTTCACTCGTATCATTCATACTACTACTGTGCTCTGTACTCTGAGGTGACAGGAAGAGCTGTCCTTACTCAGCTTAAAAATCTTTGTTATTCTCCATCTGAGCTACTTGGGGTACTACTTTCTTCCTTTGATGGCATGTGGCCTCTTCTACTTCAGGTATGTTCTTTAACACTCTGATCACTATGGTACTATATTGCACGTTCTTATAGGCTGTTGATTTTTCCTACTAAAAAGCAAGGATTTAAGCCTAACATTTTAGTTGTGCATAGTTGTACAACAAAACACTTTCTTACTGTACATTTTTAACAGCTTGCTCCATTTGTTTCTAACTTCAGATGTGAATGTGCTGCCTTTCAGGGTGAGCGTGAAGCTATACAAAACCTTGTGAGAGTAATGAAAATAGAGAACCCCCCCCCAACGTGGTTTGTTCTCACTGCAGAGGGACAGAAGCAAGAATCCCAAAAGTGCTCTTGAAAGTTGTTGACAAACCTGCACTCAAGGAGAATTCCCTATTTTCCTGATCAGACTGTTGCAAGGTTTCATTCCTTGTACCTTGCTTCCCTCCATACCTAAGTTAACTTTTTGCTTAATTTAGCCTGTTGTGTGTTTTGGTGTCCGTCCCCCCCATCCCTGGCAGAAATAGACACCTCTTGACTTACTATTGGCTCTATAACTGATTCTTTTTTAGGCATTTGAAGGTAATGCCTTTTTCCAGCCACCTTTGGAGTTTAATGATGCAGCTAAACCCCCTTAAGAGCTAACAGGTTCTGAAAGAGAGGGTCTCACTCTCCTGTCTCCTAAGTCATTCAGATACTTCAAAGACAACTCTAAATATGTTTTTGTTTGGTTTTTGGTTTTCAAAGTCTCAATGGGATTAATTTACTGCCATTCTAGTTTCTTCTGTCAGCTTGCTGAAGGGGTCACATCAACATTGCGGAGAGGAAGGGAGATGGCATTGCTCCTCTTGGTCGCAGTTGGCCAGTAGACCAGCTTAGCTATATCTTAAAACTGTATCAGTGGTCTTTTATTTTCTGAAAGAAATAAATTTGTGGTTTTTCTTGTTTTCTAAACATCGAGTTGTTGGCTGAGTCCTTTGAACTGTGTACTTTATTAATTTGGTGACACGAACTGAATTAGCAAAAGAATTTGCTGAACTTCTGGTATAAGCAGAAGTGTCAGTGTGGCTTCTGCTTTTCTGCACAAAGGAAATTCTTGGGTTGTGTGCATGGGGAGTTAGGGTAACTAACTCATTTAAAATGGCAAATTACTTTTCTCTTGGCTTCTCTTTCTGCTAAGGTGAGCAAACCAGTTTTTCCAAAATGAAAAAGAGCAAAAAAGAGATTTTTAAATTTTTTTTTTTGATAGCAGATATTCTGATGTGTTAAAGATAGCTGTTGAAAAATTTGCCTGAAATTAAAAGTATGGAAACAATCAGGACTTTGTGTGTACAGACTTAAGAACAATTATATCCTGAGATTCATATTTCCCTAACCCAGGTCTGTTTTATGTTAGAGTATGAATAAATTACTTGATGAACAGGTTTTGTCATAATTTTTCTAGACTTTGGGTATATAATTTGATTTTGGTTTGTAGAGGTATAGAGCTAGCATGACATTATGTAAAACGTGGTTCTTCAAATCATATATTCTGAAACCGTATAGCCAGTCAGGATCCCTAGAACATACTTTTCAGATGTTGTTCTTAGTTTATAAATTGGGCGGTACTGAAACTTGTTTCTCAGGTTTTTAATATAATGTTTATGGAAGTTAGCGTAAATAGCTACACTGGCTGTTTTCTGAAGGCATTGCCTGTTTAGTCCCAAGTGGGACATTCTAATCAAGGAAACAGCCTACTGGAGATTTGGGGCACGCGAGTAGTGCAGTACCTTGGGAGTAGTAGTTGCAAGTAATAAACTCGGGGAAAGCTCTGAGAAGCAGATGTGGAGGGTAGCAGCTGCCTGGGTGTTCAGGAAAGGGTAGAGCCTACCAGTTGCACAACAGAATATATTATTGTTAATATATTAGTAAGGCAAGCCAACAGAAATTACTCTAGTATCTGATTTCATACTATACCATGGTTGCTTCCTAGGCCAGTCAGCTGTGTTATTCACCGGGGTTTGCTGCCTCAAGTTATTCCTATAACGTATTTCCAGTATATCAGTAAGTGTGCTGAAACATTAGCATTGTTCATACTGTTTGAATACAGGTGATGTTCTGCAGCTGCATATGTTATTAAAAACTTTAAAGTGTTGCAGTTCATAAGCTCAATAAGATATTTGGAAATTGTTCTAACACATAACAAAGAAATACTAGCATAACAAATGCTTGCAGAATTTGCTGCTACAAGCAACATTTAGTGAAGCAGAGTTTCACACAAGTGAAATCTGCTTTTACAGCAGAGTAAAAGGACAACAGCTGTAAATTGTGTGGGAGTTCTGCATTTTCTTGTCAAGTGTTTGGCATTAAATACCCTTTCTGACAGAACACAGATTTGGTCGCTGCTGTGTTTTAGAACTGTCTCTTGCAAATTGTTCTTTTCTCTATTTAAAAAAAGCAAACCAACCCTTAATATTTGGAAAGTAAGCCATTAATATACACATATACAGGTTTTAAATTCTTAATGGCTCTGGCTTCCTTCTGTTTCAAATAGTAGAATATTACAATTTTTTGTTCTACTGAGTCATGGGGTTTTGGTAACTTGTGTGGTAGTAGTTAGACTTCATTCTGTTTGATCAAATGGTACTCAAGGTATCTTTTAGGCTTTTGATCTTGACCAGTAATACAACTTCAGTAACTTTTGAGTAACTTGGGAATATTATCAGAGGTGATGTTTACTTTCCCATCTGCACTTTCCATGGGTGTGTGGCTTTACACTGCTTTGTGTAAGCACTGGACCCTCAAAAGTACACTTAAATGCTATGGGATCTGTACTTTGGAAAATGTAAAGTGTAGAAAAAATTGCTATTCAGTTTGAAGTGACTTAAACTAATGGAAACTTTCTTGACCTTTAAGCTATTATGAGTTCAAATAACACCATTCTATCCCCCCAATTAGATTTCATATGAACTAACTTTTTAGATGTGCTATGGTACTGTAATGGTGACACATAGAAGTGTTCTATGAAGATGTTAATAATCTAATCTTTCTTAAAAAATACTTTGATCTCTCTGAGGCAAATGAGATGTATGGCTATACATTAAATCAGTTAAAACAATAAATGGCTTGTTAAGTGAGGGCTTTCCAGTACTCCTGAAACTTTAAGAGATCATTCTGCTGTATCAGTTATTCTGCTGTAACACTTCTAAAACAACTGAAGAACTTGTTGTGCTCTTGTGATACTGCCCTTCTGAAAAGCAGTAGCTGTTGGCATATTATAGGACAGTTTTCCACTGGAGAAAGCAAGTTCAGTGTTTTTTTGGTGTGTTCTTAGTGTACTATCTTAGTTTTTATAGAAAATAATCCTTGAGAGATATCACAAATGATTCCCAACGGCTTTATTCTTCACAAATCTGCATTCAGACATGTACTGCGGGTTCCCCAGAGGTCAAGAATTGACAGCAGTTAAACTAAAACACAGAATAAACTTGGTGTTTCTGCTAGTATTGTTGAGACATCCTTATTACAGAACCAACTTGATACCACTTCCATGAAGGTGGAGGAAGAATAAATGTGTAAATCTACTACTGTATGGCATGTCCAGGTTGTTCAAGATGCTGGCTAAATTTCTGAAATAGGTTACAGATACTACGTTATGTCTGTGGAAAGCATCAGTGTTTTATATGGTGAAGTGGACAGGGTAAAAAAGGAGTGAAGGAAATCTACTGGCTGACTTTTCAACGTTGTTAAATTCGGCCACTTTCCTAATTGGGGTAAGCTTGCTGTATAAGCACGTATGAAGCAAAGTGTTTCATATGGTATTTAAATTTTCTACTATAGGAAAAGCAGCTTTGTATATATCCTTGGACAAAAGCTTTTTTATGGAAGGGAGAAGCTAGATTGTGCAAGTGGTGAAGTACAAGCATGGTAAACACTGTCATCTTTGTGCATGTTTTACAAAGGATCCCATTGTAAGATCTTATTTCCGTTTTTTAAAATATTTGACATCACTGTTGCAATCTTTCGATCAATTATATACTTTCTTTTATTGCTATACACTTCTGAAGTTCGTATGTAATAGTTTTGCTCACTGAGATGGTTATGAGCACTACAGAAATGTGAATGGGAAATCTGTAGAGTGTACAGGAAGAAAAGGTTTCCCATTGATTTTCTTTCATCGGTCAGTTATGATGGATGATCTGGGAGTGTTGTCTCTGGTACCCAGAGACACAGCCAACTGCTCCCCTCTGTAGCAAGCCACGGCGTGCCAGAGAGCCCTCCTGCTGCAGCAGCTTTCCGCTGCTGTTTGTAAGTGTTTGTGAATGTGACAGAAGCAGCCACCTCTTGGCTCTCCGTGCTGCAGGATTTTTGCAGTACAATTTAATAAATCATTGTCTTGATGAGTATGAAAATAATTTAAGGCACTTCTTTTGGGCTACTGAAAAAGGGAATGTCTTTAGTTTTACAGGCTTTTTGCTATGCATCTAGATTTAATTTTTTTTAATTGATAAGGCATTACAATATCACCAGATGAAGACTTATGCTTTTGGCAACTTCGGGATTTCTTTTTTGTTATGGGAGAGCTAAAGCAGAAGCGAACTTAAGCGGCTGAAATAACACAAGCACATTCTGGCACAACACGACATCCCATGTACTAAGACTGTTTGTTTCATAAAACAAAATATTAATAGATTTATTTATATTAAAATGCCTTGTATGTAAATATCTCCAGAAATAGAAGAAAGTAATAGCTCAGCCTGTAATTCAGTGTAAGTAATTTGCAAAATTGACCAAAAGATAGAATTAAGTAAATCAGATGCTTAATTTTCCTGTTTTCAATCTGATGAAGAGTGATTGACTAGCCATTTGAAACAATTGCTTTGAGTGTACCTGCTTAATTTTTAAATTGGACATTTTAAACATTTAACTGTTGAATGGACTTTACTAGGCAAATTTATATGAATGCTTGGTATGGCATGATTTTAATTCTGCATTGCTTTGTAATGTTGTTTATTTTTTCTTACCACTTTATAATGGCAAATCAACTGAACATGAGAACTTAAATGCATTTAAATATTTGCATTACTATAGCTTGTCTGATATTTATAGTCAACTAGTAACAGGCTTATAATATTTACTGTCATCTTTTTATGCATTCCTTAGACTTAGAGAGTGAATTATCCAGTTAAGGTTGGAGAAGGTTAGTGCATTAAAAAATTGTTTGGGTTCCCATTTCAATTTGGCTTGTTAAATTAGTTTGCTCTCTTCACCTCTGACATAGTAGAGGACTTGCTGAAAAAAATCTCCCTCGTGGATTTTTGGGTATTACAGTAAGTTTTAAATGTGCCTGAATATGTCAGAAAGTAAGCAGTGTCCAGAACATGTTTGTGAAAACATAAGCCAAGAGCAGAAAGAGGAAGGAGGAGATGAGCTAATTATTCTAGTTGAAGCTGTCACTTTGTGAAAATGAAACTGTAGAGTTTTTAAGATTTCTTTATTCAACAGGAATGACATAAAAGCTAGTATTGAAGTCGCAGGCCTTCCTAAAAGGACAGTGGCGATTCCTTGGCAAGAAGCTCGGTTGTTGAGGGAACTGGGATGCTTCGTTGCCTGTCTTGGGATGCTGTGGGATGTGCCTGTTATCCTTTCTTCAGCTTGCTGCTGCAGAGAGCCAGTATTCACTTGTTTTCCTTCAGCGTAATGCTGTTCTTTTGCACGAGTATGGACCATCTGTTGCTTGTAACTTCATAAAGAGTATTAAGATGAGATTTGCTTTTTTTTTTTATTAATTTTTTTCTTTTTATTTTTAGCAGCTGGTTTCAGCAACTGGAATGCTGCTACTGAAATGGAAGCTTTTGATTTCA
This sequence comes from Aquila chrysaetos chrysaetos, assembly GCF_900496995.4. Lineage (NCBI taxonomy): Eukaryota > Metazoa > Chordata > Aves > Accipitriformes > Accipitridae > Aquila > Aquila chrysaetos. Next base: position 62,788,531 of record NC_044006.1, on the reverse strand, counting down.
AGTTCATAACACTAAGAAAAGCTGCAAACGGAGGCACGACACTAAAGCAATTTAATTGTAAAGGAGGGAAAATAACGTGTGGTAGGTCAAGTTTTGCAGGCTAGCATTGCAGTTATGTTCTAGAAGTTTTTGTCTTGGATTTAAGTGCTATAAAAGGAAAAAGGTAATTGCCAGTTTTGAGGAAACTATGTTTTCTTTTAATTGCAGGCATCCTAGATGCAGTGTGTTCTCATTGCATGAAAATAAACCAAAAGCATTTTTAGGTGGTGGATAGGGAAGAGTTCTGTAGTCCTTGCTTCTCCCAGCACTGCAGTCTTACCCTGTTGGAGTGCACTGACCCTTTTTTTTTTTTTTTTTTTAAAGTTTCCTTTAATTTTGAACACTTAAACAGATACTGCCATCTGAAAAAAGCCATTTGTATAAGGTAACATTAAAATTTAAGGTGTCCTCTGGGAAGCTGATACGCATTTTGGTAATCAGAAGTACCTTGTGAAGTATAGTAAGTTTGCTTTTCATTGCACTGTGTTCAAGTGCTCAGAGGCCTGATAGTGTATCTGTGGCCTTTGTTGAAAATGTTGACTGTTCGTTCATGAATGATTAACAGGTTGTTTTATTTAAAGGCACATATCTGCTTCCTACTGTGCCAATATAAAAACTATGTTCTGAAAAAGCTGTGTGTACAGTCTCTGTTTGAAGAATGTTGTGTGTTGATCCTAGAAACTTTGTCCTGCCTGCATGAAACTCTCTTCCTTATCAATTTGCAAGGATTTAGTGCCAGCAGACTTTTCTGTGAGACTGAACTTACATATGGCAGATTTCTAAAGTGTTAAAACACAGAGCATTACTGAGCTCAGGGAGAGGTCCTTATATTCATAAAGTTGTCATAGTGCTTAATAGGCTGTACCATTTTCATTCAAGTTGTAGCATCATAGAAGTATTTCTGCTTTCTAATTTTTCTTTATCACATTTCTAGCAAGAGTCCTTCACTGTTCTTAGCAGGAGAAGGCAACATGAAAAACTGTGAAATCCATATCAAATAGCAAATGAATGTTGAAATGTTTTGAGTATAAGGCGTTTTGTGTGTGCATGTATGGGCCTGTTGAAGGACGTGTTCTTGTGATTCTGATAGTGAGAAAACAAAGAGTCTCTTTTGGTAGATTTAATTCCATGTTTATGAGCATTTGGAGCTTGTTAGTGCAAAAGTGAAGCTCAGGGAGTGAAGTTCGATCTGGAAGTCCTCAGGTACATACAGAGCTGTTTAGTGTTTAGCATATATTTAAGTTTCCCTTAACAGTGTATGTCTGATTTTGGGAAAACACTCATGGAAGTGGTCAGAAACTATTTTGATCTAGATAATGCTTTCTCTATTTGGATTTATACATTGGTAATGAGTAATGGGTTTGGTAAATGAAAGGAATACAGTTAAATTAATATGCTTTTTGGCTTGAAACTATTAAAGGTTTTTGCAGAACACAGTCTTGGAACTTAAAACAGTCATCTGAAATGAAAGGAGATGGTGGAGGGCTGGGGAGCTCTACAGGGACATCTAGTGGGACCTGCCTCTCTGCAGGACTCTCCTTCCCAAGCTGCTGGCGGGGAGAGGATTGACCTTCCTGCTGACACTGACGTAGAAAGTGTACTAAAGTTAATTTCAGGAAACTTTTGAGCTTTCTAAAAGCTGTTTTTCTCATCAATAAATGAGAAATTCTTCACAAAATTACCCTTGATAAGGTTGGGTGCTGTTGAACTGAGCGTTGTTGTAGACGTAACAACGTACCTCCTTGTGTGGCTCAAGGTATGAGGAAGTATTATTGTATGTTACGTGGTTATTTAAAGTAGTTCCTGGTAAGAAAGTTGTATCCCTCAAAGACGTACTTATAAGCTAAGCTGCGTGTTGTAGTTAGATTGATGGCTTTGTGTTTTCTTATGCTTTGCTGAAAGCAGTAACTTACAGGTACCTTTCAAAAATCCTGCAATTCTCCCCAAAGAATCTGTCAGAAGAGAGCGTAACAGGGAATGGAAGTAGCTGGAGGCTTGGTTGGCAGGTCAGTTAGCTGTCTTGTTTGTTGTTCAGGACAAAAGTTCTGGCTTCCCTTGAAAACCAGAAATTGGTATATTGAGTTTGGAAGTACTGAGCATTCAGAAGAAAACCCCTTATTATGCTTTCATATCATGTTACTGTTTTAAACTTCACTAGTATGCTGCTTGAATTATGTGGCAGTATGCTGGCTGTGAGCTTCCAGTATTGGCTTAGCACATACATGTCCTGCAGTTTCATCTGGAGTTGTTCTGGTTATAATGCTAAACCCATTGAAAACCTCAGTGTGAAACCTTTGAGCCATATTCTTATGTGTTGCTTGAGAAACTGTTCTAGAAACTATATTGAGCATTCTGTGTCATAGGCTTTCTATTTGGAAAACACTTTTATTAATACACAGAACTGTTCTTTTAATAATGGCACTTCATGTCTTAATTAAAACAAAAAAGCAACTGGAAAATGCAGGCCAGACAGCAAATCCTTCTTATTGCCTTGTGTGGAAGAGCAATTGTAGGAGGATGGGAGTGTTGTGCAAGCCACCGGCCTCCCGCTGCAGCAGCCGGGGTGTTTGATGGTACTGCTTTTGCCAATTCCTTGAAATAGAGGAGGGACCTGAAGGTTTGTGCATTTGCCGGTGCAGGTGTATGTTGTTGCTTCAAATGACAAGCTCAGTGGTTTAATGGAAGGATGATTTACGTGGGAAATGCAGCTCTGCAGGCCGATTGGGAAATGAATGCAGAAACTGCCTCTTGAAAGAGGAGACCTCTAGGCTGCTCTCCCAGCATCCCAGGGAATCGAGGTTCATCCCTGAAGACAGTGGAGTGATGTTTCATTCATAGTAGCATTTTTTATGGTGTTACTGCTTTCAGGAGCAACTCCACCAAAGGCGGCCATTCTACCCTCCTCAAAAAAAAAAAAAAAAAAAAAAAAAAAAAGCTGGGGGTGGGAGACTTGGATAGTAGAAAAATAGTCTCTTAGGGCTCATCAAGTTTTGTAACAGGTTTTTGGTTTTTTTTTTTTCTCCTTTGAATTAGGTAGAGGAGGATACTAATTGGTTTTGGCTCTCTTATTTTGCCAGTGCTGCAATTTTTTTTTTCCCCTCTTGTGGTTTGCCTTAAACATACTGTACTTGCTATATCTAGTAAGCTGTATTTTCTCTTTTAAAGGCACACAAAACAAGTCCATGCCTGTTTTAATCTCATTAAGTTCCTCTCTAGCTGTTTCCCTTTTGGTTGTGTGTATTGCCCATATTTGGTTCTAGCTATGGTGCAATCAGTTTATATCTGATTGTGTGGTATGCTAAGCTGTCTTGCCTGAGCAAACCCCGATAATTTATGATTAGATGTGGCCTAGATTAGCAGCTTATGATTTTAATGTTTAAAAGTACATTATAAAAGATCTTTTATGTAATGCAATATGTTATTTTTTCCTGTGAAAGATGCAACAAGAGGCACAAGGACTTGCCTGCAGCAAAGCTTCTGAATTAAAACAAAGCAGGGGGAAGGGATGGTATAAATTATATAGTTCCTTCCTTTGGAGTGCCTAAATAATGTGTCCTAAAGTACAGAGATGGCAGTGCATTACCAGGAAACTATTCGATTTGGTTTAATAACAAGCTGCTTTCCCAATCTCATAATCACAGCTCTTATAGTCTGCCTGGTGTGTTTTATATACTTGTATTATACTTTAAAAATTGAACATCTGAAAGTCTATTTCTCTCCTAAACACCTTAGTGGCTTATTTGAAAGTACTTGTGGTTTCAGTGAGTGCCATGGACTTTTAACCATGCTTTCTGCTGGCCTTCATGTTAGCAAACTATTTATTAATGAGAAATTAGGGATTTGTTTTCTTGTTGGTATTTGTTGTTCTACTTGTGTACATGTATGTGAATAAAATTAGGTGGATAAGAATATCCACTTAATTGTTACAAGAAGAGAGTGGTAATTAGAACACTCTGTGATATTGCCTAAGATATTTTCAAATAACCATCTGTTTGGAAAGGCCTACAGGTAAACTGTCCAGGTGTTTTCCAGAGTCTTTTAGTCACAACATTGTGCTTGTCTTTCTAACTGAACTGTCTGTTTAGATCTGCCTGAGAAGATAGAAGTGCTGCTTTACATTCACCATCATCTGTACTAGCAGTGAGGGGGAAAGGTTGGGGAACCATCTTTGCTTAACAAGTGGCATCTTAGAAATGCTACGTTTTGTCTTGAACAAGATCACATTACTCACAGTTCCTGAGCAATACCTGAACTGTAAAGCTGAAGTTTTTCAATAAGGCAAGGATATAATTATTTTCATGATGATGCCAGTGTATTTCAAACCCACTGTAAGACATAATTATCAGCTGTCATCTGGAGATATGCTGAAAAATTGTTTCAGTATTAAATAAATATAGCTTGTGCTATCTACCTTATAGTTAATAATCTCATGTTTTCACGTCCCAGCATCTTGTGGCTGTCCTTTGTGCTTTTGTACTTAACAAGAAAAAAGGGAGTTTGTTGGTTTGCTTAACTACTGTAATATATTCTGATTTGCAAGGGAGCATTCTAAAACTCATTTGCTCTTTAACAATACATTTCTTCTCTCAATAGCCAACTACTCCACCAAGCCAAGGGAGGCCTGATTCACCAGTTTATGCTAATTTACAAGAACTGAAAATATCTCAGTCTGCACTTCCACCACTACCTACAAGTGCTCCGGTCCAAATAAATGGGGAATGGGAAACCCATAAAGATACGACAGGACGCTGTTATTACTACAACAGAGGATCACAGGAACGAACCTGGAAACCTCCACGGTGGGCCCGAGATGCAAGCATTAATAAAGGGGATTCCCAGAGCCATGCAGATCATGAGGTAGTTCCTTCTGAGATCACAAGCAATGAGATTGTAATGCATATGAATGCTGTTTTGCTATGGAATTTGGTATTGCTGAGTTTTGAGGTCTCAAGGAGTGTCTTCATTTGTCTTTCTGGTCATGTGTCTTGGTATGAAGTAGTAAACAATTTAGCTTTTCAGTCGCTTTTGTATACAAGAATGCATACGCGAACTGTGTACAAGAGTAGTAAGTTGTAAAAATGCCTTACAGTCCCTCAGCAGGTATTGCAGCTTTTCCTTTAAAGGTAAAGGAAAACTAAGATATTTTGAAACTAATAGGACTATAAATGATGATAGAGTAAGACAACCATTCTAAGTTCTCTGACATGGAGTGCGTTCTCTTTCCCAGTGTATTTGCCACATTTTTGGGGGGAGAAGGAGGGGGAATGTGACAGTGCTTCTAGCAGCAGGATTTATGAGGATGCATTGAAAAAGGCAAAGGGAATTTTTTATTGTTATCAATATCAGTTAAATACACAGTAAAACAAAGGCAGGGGATATACAGGTGTTTGCTACTGCTTGGTTAATGCTGTGGCAGTAAATTTGAATATGAGATGCTTTTCTTATGGAGGAAAATATTTTTTGAGGGAGGGATTAAGATGGAGGTAGAGAACTCCAGAGTTCTGGACTCAAAACCAGACTTAATGGAGTTCCACAGCAGTTTCCACCCGCATCGAAAATATTGGCGTAATTGAAGCGTCTATCAAATTAAAATATATTGATTTTTATTTTCATACCTAGATTTATACTATTAATAATTTATATATTCTATGATTATTTAAATTTTTTTTTTTTTAAAGTGGCATATGTGACTGTTCAAACTTGAGTTTTACTTAATGAATTCTTGAAGAGGTGGAATAATCATAGTGAATATAAAAAGCAAGTTTAGCTGGATAACTTGTTGCAGCAATTTATTTAACCATTTGCTGAAGAGATTTGAATTTACACACTTGTCAGTGATTTCTGCCTTGGGTAGCTGTAGAACAATCTAGGAGAAAGCGCAGTTAAAGGAGAAATATTTTGTTATCAAACTGTGTTAACTTTGAGAAAATCCTTTTCTTCGTTCTGTGAATGATATTCTAGAGAAGAGGAGAACATTAAAATTACTGCGTTAGAAGCTCTGCCTAGCTAAGTGTCTAGGTGCAAGGGTAGCAAATACTGATGGGGGGAGGAAATCCACCCTAGCTTTTGGCAATTAGCCGTAGGAGCTTTTGACTAAATTACATTCAGGCCATAAACATATTCTTTAGATATCGCAATGGATTTTTTTTGTTGCTTTTGCAAAACTTTTTGGCAAAGCTTTGCTGCAGACCTTGCTTAAGAGAGTTGAAGATTACCATGGAGTTATTTATGTTAAAAGATGATTTGGGCTAATATTTGGGGTGCAGATATATTCTGTGCAGCCAGTTGCTAGGGAGAGCCAGACAGTGGTGTGTGTTTATCTGAACTGCAGTGATTCAGATAAAGCAAAGGAATAGTTGGGAGATGGATATTACTATTTAAATACACTTGAAGTAGTGCTCTTGTGTTCAAACAGTACTTGGGTTAATCAGTTTCCTGATTGAAAGAAAAAGCAAACATCAAGAAATCTACATATTTCACTTTTATATACCCTCTTCAAATATGTATAGTTTAGGTGGATTTCCTCCTGAGCCTATGAGAATGTTTAGTTTTAAAATTTAATTGTGGACTGCTCAGAAATTTTAGATTGCTGGAATCCCTCTCGTAGAAGTCTACCTCTGGGATGGTAGTGCCAGAAACAGGAGAGAAAGGAAAAAGGGGACCCTTTCATTGCCTTTGGCAATGGCCTTCATAGCAGCTGTGACATCTGCAAGCATTTAAACAGCCAAATTTTCTTACCACAGGCTAGTGGCAGCAACAGGTAAACTGGTGAAATGTTTGTGGTTGTCACTTTGATATCTCTGCCAATGGTCTATTAATTTCTCACTGGCTGTTCTTTTGTTGGATAAGGCTCTGTTTTTAGTCTGGATAAGGTGATTGCTTTTTTCAGTAGTAACTTTCCCTGTAGCAAGTGTAACTGATTTTCTGTTGTCATTCTTCCTTCTTTTCGTGGAAGGACTTCTAATAGTTCTTTCTCCCTCCCCATCTGCAAATGATACCTCTGACTCTTTCATAGCTCTACCACAACTTCACCACATGGTTGCGTGTTTGGGAAGTTTGATTTTTTTTTTTTTTTTAAAATTTCTTTTATTGCCCATAACTTATTTCAGCTCAGTTCTTCCGTTTATTTGTGATGCTTGAGGTATCACAGATTGGCCTTCAGACAGTTAGATCTATCAAGCTTTCAGTCTTAGTAAGACCAATGGATGATGCGTGTTTTGGTTAATTTTTAACTAGAGATAAGTTTGCATTTCCAGTAGCACAAGTTCCTTAAGTAATTTGTGTCCTCTCTGACTGGGTTATCAAAGTTTGAGTCTAGGGAGATATATGTTGCACGGTCGCAGTCGTGTTGTTTTTGAAGCTGCCTTTTTTTTTCCTTCCTTTCTTTTATGTTCTGCATTTGGGAGTGTACTTCATACTCCACTGTTTGTGTTCACCTTTTTGTTTGACCTCTGAATACTTAAACCAAAATATTTAGAGTAAAGGTTGAGATCCTAGCCTAAGCTATAGTAAAATATAGGACATCCCAAATTTTGTCTTGTGAAGACTTAGAGCAAATATGCCTTAATAATTAGTAAAAACAGATTAATTTATTAGAATGAAGTTAAGTTGGCTTTTATACGCTAGTCTGAGTTATGCTCCTTCCCTTTAGATTTAGTAATAAAAGAGCATATGCAGGAAAGTTAAATGCTAGTTGTATCTCTACTGATTTGTCCTCAGAGCAGCTTGTATTGTATTAGGTGGCAAAATGGCAAGATGATGTAAAAATGAGAACTGTGAATGATCATATATTCTAATATATGTGTAATATATTAGAACATGAAATAGCTTATAGTTGGTCTTAGAACTATGTGATTAAGACATTGAATTTTATTGGATAATTAGGAAGGGGCAAAATTGTACCTAATTTGTCAAAGAAGTTGGTAACAGATACGGCACAAAGAAAACAGTTGTAGGTTATGGCAGTTATTTGGATGGGGTGGGGGGAAGCAGTAAAGTCCTGTCAACAGGGCCTCTAGGAAAGTGTATAAGATTTTGGAATTACAGGTAAAATTTATCAGAGGTAGTGACTTGTTAATGTATTTGAGGAAGGAGTGCTTAACTGTAACTGGGAGAAATTTGTCAGTAAAGTGATTTAATTAAGGTGTACTGTAAAAGCAATGAGATGTTGTCATATCAGAGAAGGGCAAACTTCTAATACCTAGCTAGGAGACCATAATGTGAAGTAGAGACCAACAAATTAACCAGCAAGCTGTAGAAAAGCAACAGGATTTCATTTAAATTGAAAACTACATTTAAAACATGTGGCTAAGATGCAATTTTGTTCCCCATTTTTTGTTTCAAAGTAAACAAAGGGTGATAAAGGGATGCTAGCTCCTTTAATTAGTAAGTATTCTTTCTTATTATTTTGATTTTTAGAAGTAGTAGTAACTTTCAAAACTAGACTGATTAAGTGATAGAAGAGAGACTGTAACTGTTCCTTTTTTTATTAAATGCATGGTGATGAACTGGTCTCTGCCCTCGGGAATTTTCCATGTAAATGGAAAAAAGCCAAGACAGACAGTAGAAGTGATGATGTGGGGGACCTTTTCTGTAATTCTCTTTAGTGTCACAGAAAAGTTCTTAGAAGGTGTAAGGTTGGGCACCTGCCTGCTTAAGATGGCTTTATTTAAATGTGATATAGTATAATCGGGGATGGGACTGAGAGGAAAGCATGGATGCTACATAAAAAGCATATAGGCACTTAATACTGAAAAAGTGTTGAAAGTTAAATTGAAAGTTGTTGAACGTGGTTTGGCCAGTGTTCTCTAACCCCTGTTGATGCAGCTTGAGCAGTTGTTCCTACTAGCTGAAGGACAAGGAATGCCTTGGCTTGGCAAACTTTGTAACAACTCAGGAATTTTGTTTAAGTCTGCAAAGGTAGGTGATAGTAGTTAAGTCTGGAAGCATCAAGAGTATTGTTATATGGTTGCCTTACAGATAGACACATTAACAGTCATTCTTACTGAACAGCAGTGTTTTTCCTAGGAGAATTTTCATTTTGAAGTGTTCTGTTTAGTTTTACATGTCTACAGTGTTTCGTCAGTATCAGGAGTTGCTTGGAAGAGGCAAATACAAATGCATTATGTTATTTGGCCGTAATTCCTGTTAATAATGTGCAAAGTCTACTACTTTGAACATATGTCAACGCACTTAATATTTAACCATTAAAACATGATGTAAACTTAAATATGTGTATACAATATAGCTATCTTATAAAACAGTAGTTCAAATGGGGCCAATAGCACTTATCAACTCCTCAGTCTTAATTCTTCAAGCACAAAAAATGCGACTGAAAACTCTTTTTTTTTTTTTTTTTTTTTTTTTTTTTCCCCAGTGGTTAGAAATTGGCACTTCAGAATTTCATGTTGCCCCATGTGCTAGAGAGGTAGCAAGAGAGGCAGCATTGTTTAATCTGTAGTTTAAATGCTTGCCTTCTGTAGGCTGCAGAGGATGCTTACATTTTTTTTCATGTTACTTTATTAATGAACTGAAAATTTCCCATGGATTTTGCTGTGTTTGGTAGGCTGGCTCATGTCAGCATAGGCAGTTTGTGTCACACAAGTGGTAAGGTACTCAGAAAGCTAACACCAAAAACCTATGTAATAATCATTTGGAAACGTCACTAAACACGTTGTCTCTAAAACCACTGACTCTTTAAAACTGGTGAGTTTCTGATACCTGGATATTTTTGGTAAGATTTAAGTTGTTCCGGGGAGGTTTTTTCTAGTTTAAAATTGAAATTCTGCCTTTCTTCTGCTTTATAGTTTTCCTTAAAACCCTTATACTTGTGTTATTGAACCTTAGTCAATAGTTAACTATTGTAATTTCTGAATAGCAGGATGTGTTCCCTCTTAAGTGTTATGCCTCCTACTAGCCAAGGATCCAAGATAGTGTGAAAGGAAATCTGCACTGAATTCCTCAGGAGACTGTGGCATAGAGATATTGTTGTGGGAGATAAATGCAGGGAGATTTTTTTTTTTTAATGCATGTAATGGATGCTTTGAATAATACTACAATAAATTAGCAAGGAGATGAACAAGGTGTATGAGGGAACAGAAATTGTTTGATGTGTGTGTGCAAAATCTTCTCTGCTTTACATGTCAAACTTGTTCCTTACATTATAATTCACTTCTACCTTCAGAAAATGATCTTACACCTCAGCTATCTGTGCCTGGTAGAAAGCGTTGCTTTTGCATTGCTCGTTGTCACACACTTCAGAGTTGGGAAGAGGAGAGTGGAAATTCCTAATATTTTAGGATGCATTGCACAAGTACTTTAAAGTGCTGGGACCTACAAAGGTGCAACTGGAGTTTCAAGTTGTCCTTAATGATTATTGTGTTTCCAGATACTATTTGGGAAGGGAAGAAAAGGATTTAGGTATGAAAGTTGGGATGTTGCCAGAAAAACAAGGTAGCAGGTCTCCCAAGTTTTTTGAGGCAATGCAGATTACTAAAGCTAACTCTCTTCATCATTCAGTAATGTAAATTTGTGGGAAATAAAATTTAGATTGGAAAAAAAAAAGGCATTTAAATTCGAGTAGCTGAAATCTGGTATAGTAGAATTAAAAAAAAAAATTATCAGTATAAACCAGTTGTTCTGAAAATACTTTGAATTGCCTAGCAATTGTCAAATATTTTTGTACTGTAAAAATGCATCTCTTATTCTCTGATGTAAGATATAAAAATATGAACTTCCTGAATTTATTACTATTCTCTTTCTAGTCAAATAATCTTTGATCTTTCAGATTTTAAAGCGCTTTCATTCTTAAAACTGCCTTGTATGTTTCTGACTACTTGTAGCATCTTTCATCAGAAGAAAACGACCACAGTTCTTGTTACAGCCAGTCAGATAGTCAGTATGGTTCTCCTCCAAAGGGTTGGTCAGAAGAGTTGGATGAACATGGTCAAACCTTATATACCAATGACTATACTAATGAAAAGGTACTTTTTCCTTCTTCTCATCACATGTTCAAAATCTTTTCCACTAATTCACTGTTAGAAATGCAGATTTTGTTTCTAGAAGTGGAAAGCATACCGCAGCAGTATCTCATTTTGTTTTTTAAATATGCACGAAAATTTAGCAACTGACCTGACTTCTTTTTTTCCCTTATGTGTGTTCTTCATTATTTAGAAGAAGTTTTCTTATTTCCAGTTGGGTATCAGGTTATGTTAAATGAACGTATAATGTATAATTTTTTTTTAATTCCTGCCCTCCCCCATCCTCTTAGTTACATTTCAGGAAAGAACTTCATACCAATATAATGTTTTTCTTACTGTCTTTTAAGAGCTGTTCTTGTCTACATAGGTATTCCAGTTAGGATGGTTTCAAAATGAAAATAATGCTGCTTTATCAGTTTCATCGTTTACTAGAGATTTTCAGTACTGCTTTCAGATGTAGACAAACTTCTTAATTTAACTACAGCTGTATCAGCAGATTTATGTTCTATTCTGATCATCTAATTGCTACAGACAACTTACTGTGATTCTGAGCACATAATAAAAATTTCTCCCACATAGGATAAGTGACAATATTTGTTTATATTTGTAAAGCAGTCCCTTTTTCTAGTTGTTTACTAAAGTTGCATTTTGTTTTTTTAACTTCAAAAAGTGTTCATTGAAACAGTAGTTTGTCTATCATATTATAGCACCACTTCTTTTCCAGTTGATGTATGCAAGTTTTTTTTGAAAGAAGTCTTTAAATAATTGAGTTTTATGTCAGTTTTGGAACTTTATCCTGCTTTCTATTCCTGCTAAACATCTGTAGAGCACGTACTTATGTTTTGACAAATATGCAAACTTTTTTTAAATTGCACTGGGATTGACAGGAAACAGTGTTTCCTATCACAAACAGTTCATTGGAAGGCAATCTCGTGAAACCTGCTTGACCCAAGAGCCTTACTGTGAGTGTTTCTGTGCATATTTTTGCGCGATCTTGTAGACTTTTGCTCATTATGATTCTTTGCTTTCTGCATGAGTCACAGTTGTCATAGTTTTACCTCTTTGATTGTGGGACTTGCTTATAGAGGTTACAGAAATTATATTATCTTCATAATTTATTTAGGAACTGCATCTCATGTTCGTGTTGATGTTTTAAAAAAGGAGTTGTTCAACAAGTGCAATTATCTCTTAAATTATCAGCAGTTGCTGGTTGAGCTTCTTGTAATTCTGTAATCTTATGTATAAAATCCTTACACAGATATGATGCAAAGATTGTGCTTCCTTAAACTGACACTGTAATGTCAATAAGAGTGAGATATGCCATCTTCAAAAATACCTGTTTATCACAATCTCTTGTGTGATTTTGCAGCACTATGTTCTGAGGCATTACAGAAGGAAAAAATATTAACCCAATTTAGGAAGCTGAAAACTGTGTTGCTCTCGTTGCTAACTAACCTTGGTTAGTTAAAGAAGGCTGTGCACTAGATGCTGCTGAAGTGGATGGCACTTTATTAAAAATTAACTTCAAATTCCAAGTATGAGAGAGTTACTATGTTACGACTGTCACTCTGATTACATTTCCTATCATTGCATTTTTCCTACAGTGGATAAAACACGCAGATGAACAAGGTAGACCATACTACTACAGCGCTGATGGTTCCCGATCAGAATGGGAGTTACCTAAGGTGAGTGACCTAAAAAAGAAACTTTGACAACTTGGGGCTTTCCTTTCCTCCTCAATAAAAGTTCTATGGGGCCTTTAATTTTATTCACAACAAGAGGATTTATGTATTGCACTTAGTTATTTCTTGCATTTTTGTGGAATTTCTGATTGTGAAGAGAAAAAAAATATGCTCAAGGACATGAAAAATAGATGTAACTATTCAGATGTCAGAGAAGATCTTGTATCTTTGCTGAACTGAGCTTTGCAGGCAAGGCAGAAGAATAGTATCTGTGATTTTGCTGTGATAAAGAAAACCTCTATAGGAAAAAAGAAATTTTTTTTTTTTTTTTTTACTACAAAATGTTCCTGAGAAACTGTAGTCTATTTTTAGTACCCTCCAAAATGCTTATACAGACAAGTGTTGAAAAACAAAAGTTTCAGCAGAGTTTTGTGGTATCTTTGAGGATGACACAGTTTCACCAAAAGTGTGTTCTGGTATTTATTAATTTCATAATGAAAATGGGAATTTGTAGGAAAGTGCCAGAGCTAGGGACAGTTGGTAGTCTGAGGATGTACCTAATACTATGTAATTCTCATTTTCACTTTGAAAAAACTATAGGACATTTGTCATAATGATGTAGTTGTATATGTCTTCCCTGCTGTTAGGATGTTTGTTCAATCCTACATAGTAAGGTCAGCATTAAAAAAAAAAAAAAAAAGTTTCACACAGAATTGTGTACATAAGTGTATGAAGGAGCATGTTTCTCAATTATTGTTTCGTCAGTCCAAAAACCTGGTGTCTGAAGTCACTTCCACTTATAAAGGAGCAACCCTAATAGATAGTGCTTTCATAATACTTGTGAGAAAATATTTACATTGAAATTTATGAATGAAGCTATATACTAGACTGTTTTCTTATGTTGGTGAAAGAATTGTATCTGAGTCACTGAAGAGTTGAGTTAGCTTTGTGAATTCTCCTATGTTGGTCTAATGTGTTAGATAAATTTTGTAACATACATAAACCTAACAATATAATCTGTAACTATTGGTTTGAAAAAGCTACTTAGCTATTAGATTAATTGGAAGTCTGAAAATCTGCTAGACCAGGTTTTACCAGAAGCAATTGTTAGTTCAGTATGTATAATGGAAGTGAATTTTGGGAAATAATGTCTTGCATACTTCATTCTGTGACTTCTGCAATGCAGAAAGTTTTGACTGTGAAGAAGTTGCTTTCCACTAAAACAGAATGGATTTGGATTTGAACTAAATAGCAAATTAAGTTGGCTTTAATCCAACTGCAAGAAGTCACAAAGATAATCCAGAACTGCTACATGAGGCATATTAGCATACAGGGATTGGGTCTAGCATTTGTGTGTTAGTCCATGATATTCTAGTGGTTCTAAATATACAGGGATTGGGTCTAGTATTGTGTGTTAGTCCATGATATTCTAGTGGTTCTAAACAGTCATCTGAGCTCCGTTGTACTAACCCACCTACAGAATGAAATACAGCCTCTATTTCAGAGTTTGTGATCTGATATGCTTTAGTTCTTGTTTATGTGAAAATCATCACCTATTGCTGTTACAAATTTTCCTTGAAAATTTTCTCATAAGCCATTTGGGCCGAATGTACTCTTTAATTCGTTCTTGAAACTAGTAAATCTTGGGTGGCAGCAAATGTAAGGTTAACAGAAGTAAATGAGCAATTGACTCTTGTATTCACGATCCAAGAGCCTATGTATTTCCAGAAATCCTTAGCTTTCATCTTTAAATGCTGTGGAATAGATTAAATATTTCAGCAAAAGATTTACCTGGTTTATGTAACTATATATCTGAAGAACATAGAGCAGAGATGTTACGCTTGTAAGTAATTGAAGCATGATTGAAGATTAGTCTCTTGAAAATCTTACCGAAGCTGGTTCCAAAAGTGCTTAGGAACAAATGAATTGGAAGGACAATGTAGACTGCAGAACTGCTTTGAAGAAAAATAATCTATATTGAAAACTCTCGTGAATGGTGAGAGAAAACTGTAAAAAGACTTCAGCATTGTAACTCTTGCTTAAATGAAAATTAAGTTCCTAGGAAAAAACCCTACTCTGGGTCAGTTTTTTCCAAAATTTGTTGTGAAACAAAGTGATGGCATAGCATGGTCATGTAGTGCTGTTAAACCAGAAAAAGAGGAGAATCCTTTTGTTAGATGGTTCTTAATAATCTGGACTTCATTAGAACTAGATATCATCTGAAGGTTTCTGGGAATAGCACATTAGCTGAGCTAATGCTATAACGTTAAAAATCTTCACCGTTACAGCATTAACTGGAAATGTGAACATGCTTGGGAATAACACTTCCAGTATTCTTGTCTGTGTGTTAAAAATTGTGAGGGTATATGTTGGGGAGGGAGGGCAGTTACAAAACAAATTACTTCAGACAGTCTCGTAGAAAGCCCTCCAGTCATGTATATTTGAATAACATCTAGGAAGAGCTGAATGCCTCTGGTTAAAAATGACATCTCAGGTGGAGTAGCTTTGACAACTGCTGAAAGGTCTATTAAGGCTCATGATGAGTGTGACCCAGCTTTTTGCAGTGGAAAAGAAGAACATACTGAATTATTCTTTAAAATGGATAATAATCTTTAACCATAATTTGTACTACATCTTGCAAAAGACTTTGAGTTTTCTCCTATGCCTATGCATTCTGCTGCATTCAGTTGTTGGTTCTTGCCAATTATTAAAAAAAAAAAAACCAAAACCAAACAACAAAAAAAACCCCCAAAACCCCCAGCAAATAAAAGTTCATTCCTGTGTAGATCACTGTGATAAAAATGTTTATTTCCTGTGTAGTGAATGAATAATATCTAAATTGTGTTGAAAAAGGGTACAACCCTATTCCAGAAACCTAGTTTTCTAATACGAGTTTTATAATTTAAGCAAATGAGAAATCATTTGTATTAAGTGGGGAAAAAAGTTAACTTCATCTCAGGAATAAGAACTCTATAACTTCTGAAGTTTAAAAAAGGTAATCTATCAAAATGACAAAAAAGTGAGGAAAACTATGTAATAAATAATGAATAAGGAGCTCAAAGGGGAAGTAGAGAGCACAACCTAATAAGAATTAGAGATTAATGGTGTCTCAAATTTTCAAAATGCGTTCTTAGGCTGATATCTAGCATAACAGCATGATGTTTGGCCATCCTCTGACTGAGCTCTCTGATCCAAGAGTAGACTTTGAAAGAAAATGCGTATACTATAAGCCTCTGGAGTGAACTCATAGTTTGGTGTTAATATTTACAGACTGTGATATTGCAGTTGCACTTTCTCTTCTCAGAAGTTCTGGCAGCATTAGCTGCCCTTGCTGTATCCACAGAGGATGTGCTAGGTGGAGGAGCTTCATTTTTGGCAGTCTTAATAGACCAGCAGTCTGTTAATTCACTCTCTGTGCACAGTCAATGTTGGGCCTCAATTCCGATACTGAGGTGAATGATTTTTCCTGCTGGAGACCTGAATGCTGTCAAATAGAGCATGCTATCTGAAAAATTACAATAAAACACAATGCAGGCAATATCAGGAAGATATCATGCAATCAAATGGTGAAAGAAAATAAAGATGAGAACATGTAAATAGGGCCTGGTTGTCTTATGGTAAATTTGTCTTGTTCTGAGCTGTGCTACTCAATTTGAGGTAACATACTTTGTTGGCATTCATATTTACTGTAAGTCAATGCACTAAACAGTATCGTTAGCAGTAGTGAATCATCTTCATATTCTCGTCATAAAATTTGGGATTGCTTGGCAAAAGCTGAGATAGTCTCAGCTGATGTGAGGTTCTAGATGTTTTTTAAGGACAAAAGTGCAAGTGATATGACAAACCTGAGATATGTATGTGTATATTTGTACTCGAGAGGTCTGGTCTGGTCTTCCTCATTTGTCCTGGTGTTTGGTGGTTCCCACCCTCTTCCCCTCCTTCCAAGTAAGATGAGGAGGGGGGGAAAGTGCCCCCAGCTTTTGCTTGGGCAAGCAGCAGGACCTGTGGCAATCAGTGATGACTTGGAGCAGTCTTAGTGATCTCAGTGAGGGTTCGGTGAGGCAATGGACGTCCAAGGCAGCGAAGTGAATAAAGTGGGTTATCCAGAGGTGTCTTTCAGTCACTTGTACATTTGAGATAGAGCTGCTTGTCCCAGCGGCCTCCTCGTTTTGTGTAGGTTCTGTTCCTTCAGTGCGGCTGGTGCCTCCAACTGCTGCCACCCAGGCATCCTATGGCAGAGAGTGAGGAATCTTTTTTCCTAGAGAAAGAAAGGGAATGAAGTCGTTAAGAATAAAAAAATTATTCTTTTTTTTTTTTAATGTAGGTTTAAGAAAAACGTGTTACTGATTTAGCTGAGAAGAAAAGCAAAAGCTGTAACATAGGTGTTATGTCTGTTGCAGCACCAAAAAAGTTTATTCAAAGCCAATGACGGTAGTAGCACTAAAGAGTGGTTTTGTTCTGAGGCAACATTTAAAATGAAAAAAAAAAATCTTCGATTTCAGACAGTCTGTTGGAACAACTACAGATAACATGGTAGAGTACATAAGGTGCTAAAGGGTACTAGGATATCAGAATATTTTTAAATGCTGCTGTTTTGATCTCTGTTTGCAAGAAAGTAGAGTAAAACGCTTAACTTTGGGTCTTTACTAACTCTCATTGTTTGTTGCTTCCCACTCTTTTCTCCCTTCAACCACCCAGTTCCTTTCATCTGGCTGAGGATGTTGTTAACGCAAACCAAGAAAATTTTTTCTGTTTCTTAAAGCTGACAGATCTGTGTCATCCCCATAAAAATGGGGACAACTGCTACAAATAACTCAGAGGTGTTACATTTATTTCAGTCACAATTAGGCTAGGACAGAGCCTTGAGCCATGCCACGTATCAGGTTAAAATGAAATACAAATCACTTGGCCAGTTGAGAGGGTTAGGAAATTTTATACTGAGGCAAAGAAAGATTTTAAGTAGCTGATGAAGGCATTGAACAAATTCAGCAGTGAACGTAACCCTGTGTGACCTGAATTTACACTACTGGTGTCCTTACCCTGCGCCAAGAGCTGTTACAAGAAGTCTGGGTTGCTTGGTGCACACAGTCAGAGTATGAGCAACTTGCTTATGTCCTCCCTTTGTGATAGGAGGTGCTCCCAATGAAATGGGGAACAAACCTAGGTGATGTGCTGGAGGGGTTAATGTAATGGGATAAATTTGAGTTTGTGGAGGATTTTCAAGGAGCAGTAGTGTGTATATTTGGAGTTGTGTGCTACATTATCAAAAGCTTTAGAATTAAGAAAATAACATCACACCCTAAGAAGATGCTATTAAGACACGTGGTATAGCAGAGATCGTCCTACCAGGCAATGTGTGGTCTTGAATGGGCCAGTTTTATTGCAATGTACAGCCCTTGTCAGGTATAATCTTCAAGATTACACCAAGGCTTAGGCATAGAAAGCCTGCTTAGTGTTGTATAAAAATAAGATTTTGCATGAGGCAAGGAGAGTCCAGCCTAGTTGCTTATCGTGGCTGATAAACAGTGGAAATATCATTGTAAAAGCTTGTAGGAGAGGCAACAGCTCTGCAGGTGGGAGTCCTATAGAGTGTCAGTAAGTGAATCTGACCTGAAATGGTTCTGCAAGGCTTTTTGAACTAAGAAGATTGGGTGGGGGGAGACCAAAGAGTAGCAGGGGTGGTGTTATCTGACTTGGCTAGGCTACTAGCTCTGGCTACTTCTGTCTAGCCAGTGGACTCTACCTGATCTAGAGGATGGCTAGTTCAGCTGGATAATGCAGAGTCTGAAACAGTGTCTGTATCTCACTGTGATTCTCTTTGGAGGTCACAGATCAATCCATTTATTTTAGAAGCGGAGGCTTGTCTTGAGCCCAGAAATACATAAGCTTTGTCTCTTTTACCCTTAGTAGTGTGTTTTACTAGTTGTAATGAATAAAACAAACAAAACAAAACAAAAAAACCCCCAACCCTCCCCAGCAAACCACCAAAAAAACTCGTAAAAACACCCGAGTGAAAAATGTTTACTTGACACCTCTGTTGTGACAAAATGGGGCAAAAATGTCAAATGTTCCCATTAGAGACTTGCCAGTTTTCTAACACTGCTTGTATCACCAATGCAAATTATTTAAGCTGCTAAGATGCATATAGATCAGTGTTCCTGAGTTGTTTGCAGTGTTTTGTTTAATGAACTCCATATACTGTTGTTTTGCTTTCTTGTTAAATTTTTTGTAAAACTAGAATTTCATATTACTTTACAGGTCCTTTCTCCTTCAAGATGGGGGCTGTCTGTTAGATAACTTTAACTCCTGATGGCTTGTGATGATATCAAAGGCACCTTTTAAATGTAGATCACCTATAGATCATATTCTAACTCTTAACATAGACTTAAATTCAAGATAAATTACTTGAAGTCTTTGACTGCTTAAACTTAAATTCCTCAAGTTACTCAAATGGAAAGTGCGTGGAGGATTTCCATAAATAATACTCACCAGTGTCACTGAATTGTAAATCTATTTCTGAAATAAACAATTCTGTTTCATAGGAAGAAATATGTTTGAATTGCCCACTTAAATGAGTTAGAACTGCTGCAAGGAATGCTGTTTCTGGCAACCTTCTTCAATTTAGACATAGTTTCGCTGAAAATTGTTTAGATTTTAGTTGTGGTATGGGTGGGCAGTTTTGCTGCGTATTGATTATCTTGCTGCTGCAGTTTTGAGTTGTAGGAACATCTGCAGAGTGGATATTCCCATCACAAGAAAGTAAGCTAGTATTAGATTCCTTGCAGCATGAATGATGGTTCAGCTTTTGATTTAACAAGGGGACAAACTGAGAGTTCCTTAAACCTCACCATTGTAAAGAAGCAGTTGTCATGGGAGTGTAAATGTGCTGAACCCAGTACAAAGTCAGTGCAATCTTGAAAGTGAATTTCTGCAGTGACAACAAATATACTTCTCTCTGTATGTGAACTACCAAATTTTATCCTCAATAGTGCAAGATCCATTCACCTGGGAGTATTTTACTACTCTTGTGGATATTGAAATAATCTAATGAAACACTAAGTTATTTACCTTTTAAGCATCTATTGACTTATTGGAGCATTAACTCTATTCATAGTAAAATACAAAGCTAACACAAACATGGTGTCTGCCATGGCAGTAGTAATGCTGGTTCTTTATTTGGGCAATAAATGTAACTGCATTATGCAATTTAGCTTAAAGTTAGCTTTTATGTTATTTAGGTTAAACCTTGTCATGCTTCATTGGAATGTGTAGGTGTAGTTATTCTGTCTTTGAAGACCTGAGGCTCTGAGCTTACAGTAGGAATTGGTAGCAAAACTATAGAATTCAGTGTGCTTGCAAAGATTATTGCTTTAGCCTTTTAAAATAAAAAGGACACTTGACTTTCCTTTGTTACTTCTTACCCAGTGGATTCTAGTCCTTTACATGACTCCGCAAATGCTGCCTTATGTTTGTTTCTACATGCAGACTTCAGTCTTCTGATGTGGAATAGAAAGAATGAGATTTTTAATGACTTAAAACCCCCATATGTTGATGTTGTCTTTTCTTGTTTGTATTTTCAGTATTAAACTTTGAAATATTTTTATAATTCTTTATAATGCTACCTTAGTGTTGGTGGTGATGATTTAAAATGGCAGGTAAGTATGCTGCAATGCTGAGATCTAATTAAATGCTGGGTCCTTCTTGTGACCTTCACATTTTCTTAGCCCGTACATCTTTGGATGCTATTGAGTTATTAGAAAACCTATGTTATGATAAATTCATTCTCTCCTTGGCTATTACAGCTCTGCTGAGTCTTAAAATTATTTCCTGCTAAATATTTCTTTTCTGTGCTTATGTACATTCCACACCAGCAAATCCTTTTATAAGTAATTTAATGTGATTATTTTGAAAAAGCAAGTCCTTACCCTCCTGTCTCCTCCCCTAGGCATCCGAAACCATTTGGGTTAAAGAGAATCTTATCCAGGCAATCATAACTCTCAATCTAAATACCTTACTGCAGGATAATAGGGTTTTCCTTTTCTTACACAAGAGCTGGACAGGTGGTATAGTACTGTCAGTGCAATAGGAAGAGTGAATGTTTACATCTTGTATTTATTCTAATTCCTTGGTGGCTCTCAATATGCTGGTTGGTTGCAAAACCAGCAGTAAGCTGTTGCACAAGAAATCAAATATCTATCTGCCAATGGAGAGCATTATTACAATAGGCCAGTCTTAGTTACTGCCTTGGAGAGGACTACAGCAAAAAGGACAGTTCTGAAGACTAAATGCAGAATAAAACCAAGGCTATTTTCACGCCCTTGGGTGATATCAGGAATCTGAAAGCTTGCACTGTTAAGGTGTACAAGTGGTATGTCCAAGTCTTGTTTGCATGAATTAGATTCTACTTATAGTTTGATTTTTCTCTTCTTTAGTATAATGCTTCACCACAGCAGCAGAGAGATATAATAAAGAGTAGGAGTCTGGACAGGAGGCTACAAGAACCAATAGTTTTAACAAAATGGAGGCACAGCACGATTGTGTTGGACACCAATGATAAGGTAGGAGCAAGTTAAACAGCATGCTGGAATACCAACTATTTCTGATGTGTGAAGTATTTGATCTAACAAATGAGTATGCATGAATTACTGAAATATCATTTTTCTTATCTTCTGTTGTATCATTGTGTATAACATTCAGTGAAACCAAGGGCTGTTTGGTAACTTTACTACTGTTATTTTGTGAGTAGTAGCTCTTTTCTTGTTATCCTTGAAGTATTTTAACTAGTGTTAGTTCAGGGTTTGGCGTGTACAGCCATTTCACTTATAATTGGGAATCTCCCAATTCAGTTTAGGCTATGGAGTGTAATTAGGGTATGAATTCAAGAATTATGGATGTGGGTGAGGTTCTCATGTAAGGTGTAGTGATGTTTCACGCCCAAATGTTTTTAGCTGTAGGAAACACCAAGTAGGAATACACTTGAAAGATTTCAGATGAATAACTGAAATACTCACAGAATTGAAATAAAATAAAAGTTGCCCTTGCTAAAGTAAAAACTGTGACTTAAAGATGTAAATAGTAGATTTTATATAGTGGATTTATCCCTTTAATGGCTATTCCATTGATCTCCACTGTAATATGGCAAGGAAAGACGAAAAGCTGTGTGTGGTTACAGCAGGGTTGTAATCTTGTTATTGAAGGACAGGGGACAGTACTGAAAAGTACTGAAATGCTGGGCTTTGATCCTGTCCAGAGCTGAGCTGGGTGTTTAGTCTGAAAAGAGCTGCAGGTCAGTAACAACAAAAGCTGTTTTCTGCCTGTTCTTAGGGCGTGTTCTTGATAGTCTGTTTTGGACTGTACAGTAACAGATGCTGTTTAGGCCAACAAGGAGACACAGCCTCTCCCTTGCTCTCCCTCTGCCTGTCTCTGGGTTGATTTTTGTCCCAGCCGTTTCTGCTTGTGCTGCCTGTGGGTGAGGAGAGTTGATGTGAGCTAGGCGGGGAGAACTGAAACGGGTGTTGCAGGGTGGTGACTTGCTGGTTTCGGTAACTTTGCAGCAGTCCATCCCAAGATTCATGGAAACTGAAATACTTTGTAATGCTGAAGACTTAGCACAGAGTACTGAGAATGAGATACCAGGAAACGTCATTGTAAGCTCCCTTTTTCTAAGGATACAGGGAAAAATGAAATGAATGTAGGTTTGGAAGTATGGAGAAAAGCCTATAAGTGGGCCTGTGTAATTGCATATGTTAAAGATAAACTTAAATGGACAAAACACAGTAGTTGTAATGAAAATGGATCTGCTGCCCAGAATGTTACTTGCTTGACCTTTTGTTTCCGGTATGTTTTAATGGCTTTCCTTGTTGAAATGGAGTATAGGAGAGTGGGTTGTCATGAGTTGACTTAGTTCCTCAGGGTAGGATTTATTGGATTTGATGTTAAGCTTTTGAGCTGTCAGTTTAGAATATATCATAAGTGGTGCTGAGGAGGCAGTGGACCATGCTTGGCTGGAAACCTTGCACCTGTACACGTTAGTTTAGCCTGAGCGATTCTGAGGTCCCTCTACTGCTCGTTTCCCCTCCCAACTCCTTCTTACGCATCCTTCTGTACTGAGTGTGTTGTGGCACTGCATGAGAGAGAGCCTAGACGGAGTCCTAATAAATCAAAGCTGAGTGGACTCTTCTAGTCTCATGTGCGATTTACGCTTCACAGATATGAACAATTCTGTTGGAGATAGCTTAAAGTTTTTGGCATCATTTTTAAAGGAAGACTTATCTCTTTATTTTTTGGTGTAAGATTTACTTCTGTTTTGGAACAACGTCTATGTAGTGCTGCACTGAATGAAGAAGCTCTTGTAGAACATTGAATACGTGGGCTGTTTACTTTTCTTCAAGACCCGATGTTCAAATACCAAGACCTTAAACCTAGTGAAGCAAACATGGAAGTGTACAAATGCCTAGTGTGATAACCAAAAGAAACTGTATATATGAGCCACATTTGTAAAGTTTAAGTCAGTAGCTTAAAGTTCCTTTAACAGCTTCAAAAGATGCAGCATGTGTTTTTTAATGGTAAGGAGACTATGTAGCTCATATAAAGTGCAATGTTAATGCTTGGAGAAAATTAAAAATGTGTAGTGGAGCAATAAACTAGTGTTTTGTGGAAAGAAAATTTGTTTACTGCATTGATGTACCCATTTTATTACAACTGGCAGGTACACCGTTATGTATTCTGCTTTATATTAGTATGTGGAAAGGGAATAGTTCATGACCATAAATACTGGATTTCTTGTTTGAGAGTTGCTTAGTGTGTGAAAGCTATCTCAAATTCAGAATGAAATAGAAAGAAAAACAACTGGTATTTGTCTGGATAGGCACATCAACCCCAAGTTAGCTTTTTTAGCCAACTCCTAGGGAAGCTATTTTCTTTTTATCTTCCTTATTTGTTTTTCCTGGAAAAACAACACAACTCAATTCTGTGAAAATAGGCCAGTCAAAAGAGTGCTGGAAATGTGTCGGTGAAAGTATGGGTTGCCATGGCTGATGAGAATTTGATGATACCAAATGTACTTGTTAACTGTTTATTGGCTGTAGCACGTATCTGTATGTAGCCATCAGCTAAAAAATTTGATAAGCAGGGGAAAAAATACCTTCCTGGGAGGGACAACATTGACTTCCTGAATTTTGAACATCCCCCCCCCCCCCCCCCCCCCCCCGCCCGCCCTGCCCCAACATCTGAAAATATGGAACATTTAGGCTGTTCTTAGGATTGCTAATATTGTCTGTTACTATGCTACTAAAAGAACTAGTGGGCCACTTCTGTAGGTAGATTTACAAGTGAATTTTAAAGCATGGGTGTGCAGAGAGTTATCTAATGCAGGAAAAGCAAACTGAATTTGGGAGAGGTATCAAGGGGATTAAAAAGCGGGAGGGGGAGAAAAGTGTTAACATTAACAGAGAACAAATGATGTTTTTCTTCTGTTTGAAATTCTTCACCAGATTTTTAAGCAGTGTATTTGTGCAAAGCAATCATTACATCAGAGGAAATGCACATGCCTTTTTTTTGTTCCAGATGGGCAATTTTTCTAGTTTTCAGAGATTTACTACTCTGTTTTGGTCCATAGTTAATGTCTAGTTTAAAACAAAAACCTGAATCTCTAGAAATTTTCAGTGCTTGATTATAAGGAAATTAATGATCATGACTCACAAAAATTAATAGAGTTGGTATATGATTTTCTACATGTATAACAATTTATTGTATTAATTTTATATTTACTAACCACACAGAGGCATAATCTGTTCTTTAAAATCTTGGTAATTATATATGGTGCCCTGTAATAAGTTAGTATTATAAATGTGCTTCATAATTTGATAGCAATGTCATACAAAAAAAATCTGTCCCTCAATAAGGATGAAAGCTTTGCTTTAAGCTGATACTGTATGTATTAACTTTTTTTTTTCAAATGGATGCGTGCTAATTAACCCAGTTTGAGTGTTGTTTGTAAATCTTGTAAGAACCCTGTTTAGTAAGCAGGTTTATAATATAACCATCTGAGAATATAATGAATGCTTAAAAAAAAGTTGGGGTTTTTTTTTTTGGTAATGTGTGAGTGTGCATAGAGAGAGAGAGAAAATATCTTTAGAGGTAAAAAAAATTAGAAGAATTATAAGAAAGGTAATAACTTATGTTGCCTATTTGAATTTCATAGGAATCATCAACTGCTTCTAAGGCCAGTTTTCCTGAAAATGAGTCGTCTCCTTCTTCACCAAAGCATCAAGCCACAGTCAGTATGCAAAGTGTTTAAATAGATAAGTAGATGTTGTAGAAACTGGGCTATTCATGATTAGAGAATTGAGGGTAAGCCTGCTTGTTATTGAGAAAAATAATGGGATAAAACTATTATGAAGGCATTACATTTTAAAAGGAATGCATTGTATCCAACTGTGCTTTCAGAAAAAAGGTAAATGTCTTTGGTTTAAATACAGCTTGGCAATAGGAGATTAAGTTAAAAATTCACAATGGAATAAAATTATGTCAAATTATGTAGAATTTGGTTTACTTCCTCCAACAGTCATGTCTTCTCACCTAGCAACTTGGAAGGTAAAAACAGAAACAAACTCCCCCCTCTCTGCAGAATCTCTCACTGTCAGTAGTCAGTAATAGTTTGTAGTATTTCATATCTTTATTTTTTACTTGTCTTTTCAAGGAGACTGAAACACATAGAGGATCTGACATAAATAAACTATGTCTTTTTGATTTAGTAGAATAACTACTGGGAAGAAAACTTAAGCTTGTTAAACTTGTTATGAATGTTTAATAGATTTTTTTGCTTCAGTTTATACTTTAAATGTGATCATTGCTTTCTAAACAGTGGGAAATAATTCGAAAAATGAAGCTTTTATCTTTTTTTTTAAATTTTGGAAATGTACTATAGTAGCATTGAAATATGTGCCTTGATCAATTTTAGCAGCCCTTTAGTAGGTAGCTCAGGGCATCAAAGGCACAACTTCTATTTCATTCTTACTCTGCACACAGAGGAATGGTTCTCTGGCTTATTCATGCTAATCCATTCTTACAACTCTTCAAACGGTTTTCCACAATAAAATAGACATTGTTTATTAAGCAAGCATAGCTGATAGCCTTACACACAAGCAATTATTGCTGCATGTATTCTAATTTCTTTAAATATGGCTCAAACTTTGCATTATTAAAATTGTATTTTGTAGAAGAGCTCACTGCTGCTTTAGATAAATGCAGCTTATTTTTTTATATTTCTTTAGCTGTCCCCTGAGATTTAAATATTAGAAAGCAAGCTGGTGAATTTTTGTGTATTTTGGTCCTTAACTTGCTTTCCACTTCCTTTTCCCCAATTACATTAATTTTCCCATTAGTACCCCCTAGTGTTGCTGCGAAGTAGGGCATTACGATGCTTTGTCTGAATAATTCTTTGGAGCATTCCCACCGGTTCCTCCATGAGTAATTTATTAAAACCATAATTTATTTGAGAAAGTAGGCATGGGTTGCTCAGTCACTGTGAAAGATGGTGACAGGCCGTTCTACTCACTAAAGCCAAAGGTTTGTTACAAGGGTGCAATGCACAGGACTGTTAGTGGTGGTCTGCGTGGATCACAAATAAAGAGATCTAAGGAATGGGCTAATTTTTTTTTTTTTTTTTTTTTTTTTTTTGCGGGGGGGAGCAGGGAAGTGACTCATTTTTTCTATTGAATGTATCAGTTTTGGAAAATAATGTATATATCACTGGCTTGAGAAAATATTCCAGCACAATGGAGAGATTAAATTAAGTAAGAGTAGCAGTTACCATTGGACTGAAATAACATCTGAACCACCAGCTATACACTATCATCCTTGAAAACACGTCTTTTTTTCTATTTTATGTGCAGTGCTTGAAATATGCAGGTAGAATTTTTAAGGTTTGTGAAAAACAGATCTATGTCTTTGGTAAGAGTGTTGTCACAGTATCCCAGCAAAAAATTTCTATTCGATACTGTGTTTTGCAGTTATGGGCCACTTAAATTTGAGATTGAGGAGAATGCTGAAGAGAATATATCTTCTATTTTGATTGGATCTAGAATTGAGGACGTTTTCGTTATGATAAAACTAATTTGGATCCTTTCCCTAGTTGATTGTTTCAACTAATAGCTTAGTTCTTAAATTAGGAACTGTTACAAGCTGATACTGAAAAGGAATTCACTTAAAAAAAATAATTTAACATTTCTTTAGCACCATTCGTTGGTGGGACAAGGACAGGAGAAAATGATAGAATGTTACTCATATTGAGAGTCACAAATGGTATAAATCAATGGTTTTCCTTTTAATCTCAGAATGTTTTTTCAAACATTCCTTTATATTTTATTATTTTTGTATAGAAACTAGAAATATTCACTCTAAATATTTGAAACATGCAAATACACTTCTTGTTCAGCGGTGTGTTTTCCACCATTTACTGACTGATCTCCAAATTTGTCCAGAGGCATACCAATATAAATGATTTTCATCAGCAAGACAGAACTAAGTAGTTTAAAATTCTAATATTTTGCTTGGGGATAGGAAAAAATAGGACATCAAAGAAATGTTTCACTCATCTGTTTTTTTTAAATGAATATGTTAATATTCTTATGCATTTCAACCATGTTGTATTAAAATATGCAATTATGTTAAAATAACTTGGAAGAATTTTGTCAGAGAGTTTAGGCTGGCTGTTTGTCATCCATCTCCTTTTTTAGTAAAGAACACAAACACAAATGTGCTATTACACAAATTATTATAAATTTATGTTTAAAATTTCTACTGTCTAGTACCACAAATGATTTAGTTTGGCTTGTTCGAAAAACATAGGCCTTGAAGAAGGAAAGCTTTTTACCCTCTGAATGGTAATGAGTACTTTCCCAAAGGAATTTTGATTTTGTTGATCTCTGCTTATTTGAATATACTTAAGACAGTTTCTTGAAGTTATAACATGGGTAAAGATGACTGATTGCCAGAAATGGATTATTTGGGGGATTGAATTCAGTGCTGTGATGGCAATAGAAGCAGATTTTCTTTTATTTTTATTCTGTCTTACTCTATCTTACAGGGTCAAGAGAAGTATGGGTTGTTGAATGTGACAAAAATTACAGAAAATGGGAAAAAAGTTCGGTAAGTCTTGGACTTCTAGAAGTGCATAAGTGTCTGTGTAAGGTATCTGACTTTTATATTGGGACAGCGTACTGGGTGTTGCAATTTCTTACTTTCTGTCTGATTTTGCCTTAGACATTTTCCTGTAGGACACAGTGTTTCCTTATCCCAAAGTATGTGTTTCTCCCAGTGTGCTAAAGATAACGGACTTCAGGGAGCCAGAGGCTCGTGTATGCCAGGGCTCCACACAGGGCAGTGATTTCGTGGAAGTGTACTGATGAGAGACAGCTTTTAAAAATGGGATTGATGTATTTATTTAAGAGAAAACCTGTATAGGTTATAGCCTGTCTTGTTCCTTGGATAGAATCGGTGTAAGAGGGGCTTTCAGACTTTCACTTCATCTCCTTTAATTTCCAAAGAGTGTACATGTCATGTGCTCCCTAATTCTTCCTTCACTCTGCTTGTGAAGGGTTTGAAGCAGAATGTATCACCCAATGTTGGTCTCCCTGGAGGAGACGAATGACCTCATTTCTAACTTCTTTTTTCTGCCTCACAGGCAGGCATTTACATTATAAATCATAACGTATAATCAAGTAATGCTGTCTAACTTACATTTCTGGTGTTTTGCTAAGAGTCAGTGTTAAATACTGCATAAGTGTGGCACATCCTCAGATTTAATTTAGGTTTAATTTTTACTTTTTTTTTAAACTTTTAAAAATTTAATCTTTTAGGTCTAATACTGTTATATCTAGCTCAGTGTTTCCCAGATTTTTGATATATGAAGCATGCTTTTCCTGAAGATTAAATAGTCAGCACCCAGCTGATATTCCAGAGCCACCCTGACCTAGTACAGTGCAGCTTGGTAGCATATATGACCCCCAATTTGGTTCCTTAGACCTGTTCCTAAGAGCTTGGTAGGAAAGAGTGGACAGTGGCTCATGTAAGCTGCTACTGGCACAATATACTCTCACCATTTATGTTGCATCTGTTGGAATCATTGATCTGGATTACTGTACAGGAAGATGCAACGTGGCCATCCTATCCCTTTAAGAGCTGTTGAATAATAATTCATGTTTGAGCAATGGGAATAGATTGTCAGGGCTTGTCAAGACTTATTTTTTTTAACCTCAGGAAGATGGGTACCCAGGCATAAAAGCAAATAGACAGCTGGAACAACTAATTTGTTCTTTTTCTGCATTTTTTTTTTTTAGATGTGTAGCAAATATTTTATTGCCAATATAAATGAGCTTATTACATAATTGGGGACGCTTGCATCCCAGTTAGATGTGATCAATCAGTTTCAGAATTATGCAGTACTTTGACATAATCTATTAAGTAAACAGTAGGCTGAGTGTTCCAGATTAGCCCCTTTGAAATTATAATTGTATGGTGTTTCTCCTGGTGAACTGCTTTCACTACTAATTAGCTCTCTTTGATTTAGTCTTTGATGGTCAGGCTGGGACTGTTAACATATGTTCCCTTCTACAAATATGATAGCAATTAAGACTTACTGATGGCACTAATGACCATATATATAGTTAAGTATATTAACATACAGGTCAGCTGGGCTACAATGATCGACAACTTAAATATCTACTTTCAAAGTAAATTTATCCTATGTTTGTTTACAAATATTTACAGAAAGAATTGGATGTCATCATGGGCAGTGTTACAAGGTTCATCACTGCTGTTCACTAAAACCCAAGGAAGTGGAACTGGCTGGGTAAGCTCAGGAACAACCCCCACCCTCATATAAGTGTTAATCACAAAGCACAATATATTAAAGCCTTCTTATTTGTAGGGCTTAAATACTGATATGCATGCATAATTTAGAAAAGATAAATGTGTGTAAGTTAGCAGGAAAGTAATTTAATGTAACAATTATGATGTAGAATGAGAAGAAAACCAGTTCTACTTTCTTATATTTCAGAAACATTTTATATGTGATAAGTAAGAAACTGATAAAGAGGTATTCAGGTGCCCTGTAAGCTTGAAATTTTTGTTCCAGGCCAAATATTTTTGTGTTCCTTACTAATGCGTTTGTCTAAACTGTTTGTTTGTTTTACCATTCTTGGTTATTTTTTTTCATAAACTTCAGGTAATTTTGAATGTGATACATGTAATAAAGAAAATAGTCTGAAACTTGGCTTGTTGTGTTGGACTATTTGAATAAGGTAGTATTGTTGTCTTATTTAGTCTTTGCCTTGCTGGATTCCATATTTTGTTTTAAATCTGCATAGTGCATGACAAATATTTGTATCTATTTTGATGTCTGATGAAGACCTAAAGAGAAACATCACACTGAAGATGATGAAGATTATTCAATTTTTATATCACCTCTAGTTTATTAGTACTATAATTAAATTGGCTATATCTATCCAGCTGCATTCCTACATTAATAGGTATAGAAATGGTTCTTTTATCTACAGCTTGCTTACCTACTTTTGGAGATCTGACATTAAACTCTGTGGATCTCCTATAATAACTAAAGAGAGGTCAGATTCAGTATTTGTTATTCCAGTGTATTGTCATGCAAATTCCAGCAAAATTGCATCTTACAGGTATATGCTATCTTGCTTCTCTTTGCTGATCTTTCTACTTGGCTCACTTTCTCCTGCTGCGCTTCTTTTTGGGTAGTGAATTGGTATTGACTATTCTAAAACATTAAGTTCATTTCAGAGCTGTAAACATCATCCTTTTTGCCTTTCTGTTGCTGTAGAAGGGGTGGTTGGAAGAAAATGGGTGAGGATGGATAAATAATATTTGGGGTAGAGGAGAATGGAAAGAGTGAAGTTGGGCAAGTTGGTCAAGCAGAAGGAAAAAAGAAGGGAAGGAAAAAGAATAGAAATTAAAGGCATGAGATAAGGTAAATTACGCTGTCTGGTAGGAATTGGACTTGGTGACTCCTGCAATTTACTTTTATAGTAAAGGATCCAAAAAGTACTTTAGTTTTACATATGCATGTCTGGAAAGTATAACATTTCGCCTGAGTAACTAATCAAGTTCCAAAATCTCAGTTACAGCTACTAATACTCCAAATGTAGCTGTAGTTCAAAAACCACATTATTTTAACTATACAGTGATATCATTAAAAGACACAGTGCTAAACTAAGATACTCTTTATGAATGTATGATATTGTTATGAATGAATGTGTGTCTAAATGAATTATCCATAAAAGGTAATCATGCAACTCTGCTTATTGCTTAGGGATACTAGTCTATAAGTTATGTTACACCTTCCAAATACAGTCATTAGGGAAAAAAAAAAGGCATAAATGCTTTTGAAATTTAAGTGGAGCAAAAGTATCATAGTGACAATATTTCTATGTGACACTCTTGGGTATGTGTACTGTGAAGTATTGGAGTAAGGTCAGCAAAATAAATATCAACAGTATGAACAGAATAAAGTGAAGCTGGAAATATTGAGAGAGAAGCTCTTTCAAAGACTTTGTGTTGTATACCTGCATACTTGAGGTTGGCTTTGTAAATATGTAATTAAATATTCAGCACACACTCTTTTTGCTTTCTGTGTAGGAATTTTTTTGGGGGGGGCGTTAAAAATTCCACCTCCCTTCTCAAACTTTGATCTGTGTCAGTATTTTAATAAGGTGAAGTCAAGTCTTAACAGTTTGACATAAAATAAGAATTACATTTCTTCTTCATCTTAGGAGAAGAATATCTGTTTAGCATTTGTCTAGTGATTGATATAACCATATCTTTTTTTTTTTTTTTGGTGCATTGTTTTGTGACTTCATCACTTTTCTTCCTTTTTCTCATCAAGTCATTTTGCCAAGGGGGCTCAATTCCTGAGCTCTTGCTCTCGCTGCTTTCTTCTTGGAAAAATGCTCTCAGTCGTCGACCTGCTGTCACCTATGTAAACTCTGACCAAGTTTCAGCTATCACTGTATGTGTTCTTGTTGCATGCCTCTTGTCACTGTAAGGCTATTTACCACTAATCTTGAAAGTAAATCTGAATTTTCCAAAGATTTAAGTTTTGTCACTTCATATAACACCTTGTGTATCCTGTTTGCTGTTTTCTGAAAGTCATCCAAGATGTGAATTAACACAAGTGATTGCAATAATCCTGTAATTGTTCTAATGGAAGGAAGTAGAAAGACTATCTGGTTCATCAGTGCCAGAATTACAATCCCAAATTTGCCTACTGTTTGAACCAGTAGTGTCTTGACTAATAAACAGCATGATATGGTGGTCAGTTTTTTTAACAGATATTTTATGTCTAATTCTTTCTAACATAACTAATTTAGGATGTTTGTAAGGTGCCTATGATGCCTTTGATACAATGATGAACATGTTATTGGTTAATTCTAGCTATAATTGGAATACCCCAAAAATGTAAATGTTACGCATAAAAAGCTGAAAGGAAAAGAGATCAAGGATGTTCTGGCTGTATGCCACATACAGAAAGCTGATGTAAATTTGTAGGACTCCATATATAATTTAAGCATCTGTAGTTAGTCATGTTTTGAAGTGTAGATGCCAAGCATAGAAGCGCTGCTTATGAGAAACTGAAAAAATGTTGGTAGCTGATATGGTAGCTTGTTGCTCAAGGTGGATGAGGAGGAATTTTTAATGATACTAGTGTTAGAAGAAACAAACAGGCTTGACTGGTTGTATAATTGGTTTTTAATATTGCTTTCTCAGCACTCTTATCAAACTAAAGCTTTCATGGAAAAAATCATATGCTGACGACATTAAAAGCAATGTTTCAATAATTTGACTTCTTGATGATTTGAAAGTGTCAGTGATGTTTAAAACTATTTTGGTATCTTGGCTTGTATTTCCTGAAGAGTGGAGAGAGAGCTATGTATTTTGAGATCATTTAAGATTCCTGCGACTTCTAGAATGACCGTTTTGATGACCAGTCCTTTAATTTTTTTTTTTTTTCCCCCCCTGTTGTGGGGAGTAACTGTAGGCTTGTTCAGTTAACCTTGTGCTAAAAATGATGCAAATGATGCTTTTTCTTTGTCAAATTCATTGCTATGTATGTGGAAGCCTGGAACAGATAATTTGTACACAGTTCGGTATCCTTTAAAATGCTACTTTCTATAAGGAAATCTGGAGTTTTTAATGTGTCTTTTCACAGAAATTTAAATTTTCAACTGTTGGAAGAAGGTGTCTCTCAACTTTTGGCGTGAATGGGTTGTAATAGCTATTGCCAAATTTTAGCAATGGGGCTTCAAAAAATGCAGCAACTGATGACTGCTTGGAAGGATTCATCTGTCAGCCTTCTATAATAGGCACATGTCCTCAGTGTCAAGTACAGTGGTGGTAAACTTCTCAAACATCAAGGAAATAAATGCTCTTCAAGGTTCATCTGGGCAAACTCTTGTTTACTGTGTTACACCACTGTTTATAGCCAAGGATGTTGTATGTATATTACTACAGTTCATTAGTATTGCACAGGTGATTATATGGGGGCTCAGATGATTATAATGAAAACTATTTGGAAGGCAAACACAACTATCAGTCTGGTTTCAAAAAACTTCCATCATTTTGCTATGACAATAAAGAATATCTTTTATATTTTTCTTTTTTTTGTTAAAGCTGTAAGTTCTGAAGCTTCCCTACCAGCCACAAAGGAGCATCTGTCTCCTCAGCTCTATTTCTGCAGTCCGTCTGCGGGTGAGGAGGACTTGAAATTGAAACATTCTACCCGACTCTGATTAGAAATGGAATTATGAGAATGACAGGTGTCATTTGTACATACAAAGTCTTCCCACAAATAACACCCAGTTCTGTTTCCAAAGAATGCTGGAATATATCACAGTACAGACTGTGTGGCTTGTCCTGTGGAGGCTTCCAGGAGTTGGAGAAAACTCCTGAAAAGACTGAAAAGCACTTCTATTTATTAGTGTCAGCACACATCAAGGCAGTCCTTAAATTACACAACATCTACTCTGTCTACGGCACCCCTGCCCCCTTCTTTCGAAAAAGTGGAAGTTATTTCTGCCATATAACTACCATAAGCACATCTCATGACTACGCTTTTTTTCCTAGAAAGTGACTCTAGGACAGCTTCGTATCTAGGACAGCTGGCAGCGCCATGTATAGACCTCTCCCTCTTTGTCTTGCACTGCTGCCCTTTCCAAACTTCCCAGATGGCTCAAAAGAGAAATCCAGTAAGAAAAAGGTGCTGCTTGGTAAGGGCTGAATTTAACCCTACTAGTGCTGACTTTGTAGCGCACTCTGTTTTGAGAAAGCAGACTTTATGTTTAGGTGGCAGCAGATACTAAAGAGAAAGGTTTTCTTTTTACTGCTCTCAGCAGAACCTGCTTGCTTCAGGAGGGTTTGATTGCCTTTAGCTAACCTTTGTATGCAGGGCATCTGAGCAGCCTTGTACAGGATTTGCTCCTGGAAGCTTTCAAGAAGGGAAATGGCTGTTGGCATCTTGTTTTCATACACCCAGGAGCAGAAAAGAACCTTGACAGGAAAGCTCATAGGAGAGCCTGCATGGTAAACTTAAAATTTCCTTGAATAAAGAAATAAAGTTTGTGATGAGTATATAATATGTTGGTATATCAGAGGAGCTTTGCAGAGAGGCTGGATTATTTGCATAGGTTTTGCCATCCTTGGATCTCACACAGCAGTTTGGGCACTGCTTGTGTGAACGAGTGGAGGAAGACTTCTTTTTTTCCCTTCTGAGAAATTTAGCTTCTAGTTTTCGGGTTGTTCTGTGCTTCTCTGAAATGCTGAAGGGAGTCAGGTCAAGAAGATGGGTAGAGTGCAAAGGTGTTTTGAGGTAGTATTGCAGTCTGTCAGGTGGGGAGTTCAGCAAGGTGATGTATTAGAGGGCTTTCCTTTTGGTCAAAACAGCAGTCACTGTTACATTTTTTTTTTGTTGTTTGTTGATTTTCACCTGTAGCAGGTCATCTCCTGTGCTCCTCAGCATCATCTGGGCGGTGTTTTTAATGAATTCCCCCGAATCCTGCAGAGGACTTTGGCACAAGTCTCCTGCTCTCTCCAGTGCCAAACTCTATAAATTGATTTCCACCCCCAACACAGAGCAAGATTGATCTAGGCTGTCAGGAATTGTGTGGCTGGGACACTTTGGTTGTATGTGAAGCAGTTATGTGAATCTCTCTTAAATAGGCAGCTGCTGCGTAGCTGCCCACAACTGCAAGAGCCATAATGGCCCAGAGATTGTTCCTGTGAACTCCACTGCTGAGCTGGGCCTCTCTCAAAACCTCTACTGTAATTAATAAGAAATGTTCTTGGATGTATCTGAGAATTAAGTTAGAAAGTGGAAGGGTTTTTTTTGTTGTTGTTGTAGGTTTTTTTCCCAAGTGCTAATTGGCATTTGGTAAATTAGAAATATTCCCCTATTCTGATATTTCACGGGCAAAATAAAGAAGTTAAGATGCTACTTTCCATTCAACACTTAATTGCCCTTAGGACTCAAGGCAAGGGAGATTTTCCAGTGGTAAACAGCCTTTCTAAAACATGATTAGCATTAATTAACATCCATGCTGGGAATTTAATCAGAAGCAGCAGATTAGTTGTGTTTTCTGTACTGTTTTTTCTCCCCTTGGATATGGCTGTTCTTGTACAGGCTGGAAACTTGTGTTCGCAGCAAGGAGCTCGTCTTGGGGCTTACGTCCCCCAGAGCTGTCACACGAACAGCATTCGCACATCAAAGACTTTTTAAAGAAATAGAAAAGAACCTTTCTGATGGATCAGATACTGCAAGGTTCCCCTAGAACTCTACAGCATTCAATTTCTGTGCTACAACCAAGTGACTTGCAGCTTTCCCTGTTCCATGTTTTACTTACTTTACTCACAATTAGACCTCTTTGTTTGTATGGGTCACTGAACTGGTTTCGTTGAGGAATGATATTTCAAAGCTATGTGGTGTAGGTTGAAACCCCAGTAAAAGTACTTTATTTTAAAAAATTGTGACACCTAATATAAATGTAAAAGTAGTAGGTAAAAATAGCTCCCTGATGTTTTCCTCCAAATTGTTTGTAGGGTTACTTGTGGGTTAAATGCCTTTTTTTATCACTTTGATTATTTGCTGTTTGTTTAGTAGACAGACAGTGAAATTGAGTTCTGTTTACTTGCTAGTATATGCTCTAGTATTGCAATAGAAGCACTAGAGAAAAATATAAAATAATGTGAAAAGCATTGTTGGAAATATATGTGTATCTCTATATCTCTATATATATCTCTCACGAAAATGTGAAAACTGAAAGTGCTTTTTCAGTGCAGGAGGGATGTGATTCCTATCTAGCAAAACTACTATTTCTGGTTTGATTTTTGGTTTTATATACAACCATTGATTAACTGACAGAATGTGGTGGTTTGTGAGGTTGTTTTTTTTGGTTTTTTTTTGGGTTTTTTTTGTTTTTTTTTGTTTTTTGTTTTTTTTTTTTTTTTGTTTTGTTTTTTGTTTTGTTGTTGTTGTTCAATTACTTATTAGCCAGTTTTGTTTAAAGCTTGGGACTATCTTTACTAAAATCAAGCTACAATCAAATGTTGTATGGAATTCTACCATTTGTGATAGGAAAAAAAGCTCAGCTGGAATCTGGCTGGCATTTAAAGTTATGGAATTTTAAGGGCTTTAAGCTGAGCAGCTTTTAATAGTCATTCGTAAAGGGTGTTTTGTGTGTGGTTTTTGTTTGGGTTTTGTTTTCCTGGTATCATGCCTGTTGATTTGTGGCAAAGTACTGTATATGGGTTAAGTTGTATAGACTTTAAATAATGTGTGTTATATTTAGAGGATTGCAAGACTGTGTACCTGTTAGGAGTTTGTTTGTTTTTAAGTTTGTCATCATTGTTCCTTTTTTTCCAGAAGTTTGGTGTCAATCAGTCTAAGCCAGAATTTACAGTGGATCTCAAAGGGGCGTTGATTGACTGGGCCTCAAAGGACAAATCCAGCAAAAAGAATGTTATTGAGGTGAATTATTTTATTTAAATGCAGAATTATATGTACTTTAATTAATGACTTAAGAAATTTTCTCTAAACTTAAAATAAAAACTTTTAGTTTTTTGCGTTTCTTACTGCTCAAATGTAGATATATCTTAGTACCTGCAAGAAATGCCCATTTTTAATATGTCTGTATGGGATATGCTTTTAAATTTTAAGCAGACTGTTATTTACTGTTTTCATTAGTAAGTGTTCTTGAGTGGCTATATATAATCTAAAAGTTATGCCAGGGAGAAGTTTAATTAGATTTAGGTAACTTCACTTTTAAATTCCAGTGTGTTTATCAGTTCTGATGATATCTGTTTTTATTTCTTTAAAGCTAAAAACCCGCCAAGGAACTGAGCTCTTAATTCAATCTGATAATGACAGCTTTATTAACGAATGGTATAAAGTTCTTAACTATACCATCAACAATCAGGTATGTGTTTGAATTGTGAAGGCTGTTTTCAAGGTAATGTTATTTAGTAAAATAATTGATGCAACGACTCCTAGTGCTTCACATACATCTTCATTTCCTGATTGTGGGCAGGAGGTTGAGTATATGGCAGTTCTTGGTGGTGACATGTGAAATATAATTAATAGTTGCAAAGGAATAAGGATGGTGCACTGGATTAAGAACCAGGAGATGTGGGCTGACCTCCAGCTCAGAAATGAGCTTCCTTCTGTGGCCAAATATTTTTTCTGTCTCGGTGACCTAAAAGGTTCTGATAGAGAGGGAGTAAAGGGGGGAGGACAGCCAAGGGAGTGCTTCATGACATACATTAATCAGCATTTGATATTGCTATTCACTTAAGGCTGTACTAAAGTACCAATTAAAAGCCCTGGCAAAATACTGTATTATCTCTTCTTACCAGACAGCATAATGCCAACTATTTAATCACAGAAAAGTGATCAAGCATTTCCTCTTGATATTGCCAAACAAGATTTACCATCTTTGAATTCAGAAGAAGTTGGAGGAGATCTTGGAGAAAATACTCCTCTCCTATCAAGTTGACTTCATGTGTTCTTAATTTTTATAGTTACAGGCCGTGCTGCTACCCATAAGCTGCATTTATGTTGCTTTTGATGTCAGTCAGTGGCCTTCATTTCTCCTAGCTCTAATAGTGTTTTCCACATATGGGTGTTTTCCGCACAAACATAGCAGGCTAATATGAATGGTTTAATTTCTTCCTGAGTGCTTGTGGTTTAGGCTCCTAATCTTCTGCTCTCTCCTGGTATGAAAATGTCATGACTCTTAATAACAAGGCAAGGCAGTCACTTGGCGATACCCATCTCCTGTTTGCCCCATGTAATGCAACTGAGGCCGCTTCTTCCCTGCTTAAATATAAAGGAAGATGGAAAGGCTGAGATATGCTGAGATGAGAGCGAGGTATTACTTGTTAGGTTGAGGAAGCGGGTGGTGGAATAGGGAGAGTTTATCATCGCTCAGGAGGAAATGGTGATGTATTACTGCTGGGAGCTGAGACACCTAAGATTCCAAGGGAAAAGTTAAAGTAGGTTATTAGACTACCCGATAATTCGGAGCACTGAACCTTTGAGTACAAAAATCCATCAGATCTGAAGCAAACTTTTAATTTTGGGAACTTTATGGTAGTAGTAGCTGTGAATCTCTTTCCCAGGACAGGCGCTAGTTCTAGTGTGACGAGATCTTCCTCAAAAGAAGGTACAAATGAGATTCTGGTCTCTTTGCTCCTTCACGCTGCTATTGTTGCAATATGCTGTACAAGAGGAATAGCTATCTGCGAAGGATGTGGCTGCTCTTTTTTATGTACAGAGATTTCCAAGTTATTAGATTAGACTTGTTCCATAATACAAACTAGATTGCAGGTGATTTTTTTTTTTTTTTTTTTCCAGAGCAGTTAATGGTTTTAAAACTTACCAATCCTAAAAAGCTTTGAGGCCTTTTGAAGAGAGCACCGTCTAAATGGTCTCAGTGGCAGAGGGATCCTTAGTGGGGACATTAATTGGGCAGTTGAATATATTGATCTTTGATGTGTAAAAAGGCTATCCAAAGCTTTTGAAAAGCCACAAGGAATGAGGGTGTTGAACATCTACCCTTCCAGTTAAAGTGCAACTTAGTCAGTGAAGTCGTGCTTCTGCTCATTCAGTGCTCTGGAGTGCGCAACTTTGCCTTATTTTTAAAATGTCTTTCCTTGTAACAAAAGACACTTTACAGTCAGATTTTTGTAACTGCGTAGAAGTCAAGTTCACTTCAGTAGAAGTGAAGCTGGAAATATGTGGTTTTGGAAGGGAGTATGTTGCACTGAGACCAGAGGAAGTTTCTTTTCCTATTTTCTGATATGTCTGTAGTCATGGGTGTAGCATAGGTATGAGGCTGCAGGCGGGCAGTTTAACAGACTCCGGTATCTGCCTCCATAGCTACAATGTGATCTACGTTTTCAATTGACTGTGTTTAATGAGAATATGCTGAGAGCGCATAACACAGGGCAAGAATTTTAGGTGGTGGTATATTTACTTTTTCAGAGTGAATTCAGTGTATGTTTTGACAGTGGTGAAATTTTCCAACTGCTAGTTCTGTTTTCTATTAAGAAATTTTAATTACAGAGATCAGAAGTAGGGTAAACGCTCTAGAACTGTGTTTTAGACTCTATCAAGTGGGTGCTTCTGTAGCAGACCATGAAATAGCTGACGTTGGTCTACTGGATTTTAAAAACAAACAAACAAAAAACCCCCACCCAACAACCAACATTTCTGTTGGTTGATGTAATGAAGTGTTTTCATGAAAGGCTGGGTTTACTTTGTTCAATGTCCGGCAAAACTTTCTTTATTGGGTCTTGTGATCAAATAGTGTTTCTCAAAGTTATTCACTCTGACAGTGAGAATGGTGTCATCTCTGAAGATACTTGGAGCATCTAGAGTTCAGGAAAGAACCAACTGAATATTATTATAGGGAAAAAAATATATATTGTAAAACTGTCTACAGGAAATGTGTTTGTTCATGCTATATTCTATGAGTTGTCAAACTGATCACTGTATCTTCTTAAATCTAATAGGTAGTAGAGTCTGATGAAGCATTAGAAGATGATGTACCAGATTCCCCTGGGGTGGAAAAACAAGACAAAGAGAAAGAGAATAAAGACTCTAAGAAACTTCGTTGTGAGTTGAAAATTTTCCATTAATTGATTTTAGCAATGCCAATTCTTACTTTTTGCATCATCAGTATTATGTGTAAATAGAGAAGAATTCGAAAAGACAGCTAGAAATGAAACTATTCAAGTTTGGAAACAGGCTTTTGTATAGTTCATTCTACATCTTGGTGCCAGTTAGTAGATTTTTCTTCCATGTTTTATTAATCATACTTAAAAAAAAAAAAAAAAAGAAGTACCAAATGTCTTTAGCTCCTGCTGTATGACACATGAAAAATAGGAGAAACTAGGCAGTGGTGAGATGGATTATTTTCAAAGTATTGTCAAATGCACAGAAGTAATTAGACATTTGTTTTCTCTGACTTTTATAAATGGTTTTGAATAAGAATTCTTTTGTCCTTTCACGTGTTCAAAACTGATTAGAATTGTTTTACTTGGTTTTTGTCTGTGGTACAGCATCTGTAAATATTTGCATTAACTTAAACTGCAATTCCACTACGTTGCTAATGATGTTATATTGGCCCATTTAGAGAAACTAAACAGTTTTAATTACACCTTCAGAATTTTAGAGCTAAATTTCTGTTAGCCACAGAAATTTCTTCCCATGCACAGAAAGATATTAATCAGGAAGACTATTTCTTGTCTTTTACTTGCAGGCCTTATATGTAATTTGCAAGAAAGTATTTATTTCTTTCAAAATAGTTAATGAAAGGCAGGACTGGTTTTGAAACATAGGTATATTTTTTTAAATTCCACATCAATTCCATATGTAAGCTACCATTTAGTTAGTTTCACAGGCAATACTTGGTTTTATAAGATTTTTGCGACAGGGTTGTCTCTTAGTGGTTTGAAAAATGGATGTCATTTACAAGGAGTTCCAAAAAGGGTAAGGAAAAATATGTGGATGAATTGCAAATTTGGATAGGTTTTTAATGTGCTTTTGAGCTTAATTTTTTTTAATGTTCGTTTATTAGCAGATAAATGCTGTGTTGGTTCTGTGGATATTCATGCCAAATGCATTTCTCTTTTCAGCAGTGAAAGCACCTAGCAATGTAGATACCACAGATCAGAAAAAGACCAAAACGAAGCTCAAGAAGTTTCTTACACGGCGCCCTACGTTACAAGCTGTTCGTGAAAAAGGATACATTAAGGGTAAATGAACCTTTTTAACAAAGGAAATAATTTGAAAAGCTGAATTTAGTAGTTCATGTGTAAAGTAGGGTTAAAGTGGTCTAGTTTTAGAGTAAAAGATGTGTAATAGCTGGTTTAACAAAAGTCTTGGATGTATAGCGGAACTGGTAATTGATTGTCATTCTTCTGAGCACTGCTACTAGCCACTAAACTTCATGGAGGATGTCCTCTCATTCAGCTCATTACTGGCAAAACTGCAGTGAAAATTGAGGGTCCAGGAGCCTGTTTGGACTTGGAGTGCTTCTTGGCTAGAGAGTCCATTTGGTCTGCTGTTCTGAGCTGGAAACTTCAGATGGCTGATAATTGTTTGTGCATACAAGGGAAAGAAAAGCCCTTTGGGTACAAAGCTGAATGCATGTGCTCATCTGTTTCACTAGGGTGTTTTAGTCTGAGTGGAACCAGACAATCATGTGCCATTTCATAAGAAATTAAGTATTTAGGCAAACCAGGATGAGGCTAATGGAATCTTAACTTAAACATCTTTTTTCCCTAACCTTTTTTGAATGTATACATTTTTTTAATTGTTTCACAAACAACGAGTCTTACAGATTTAAGAATATAAATCAAACTTATGAAAGAATTGATTTCCATTTGTCACACTTGTAGAAGCTTAGAGAGAACAGTATTTGCACAGGTTTAAGTTAATGTGTTTGTGTAAATTATTGACTTGGTACTCACTGTAAAACTTCATTTATTTATTTATTTGTATGCTTTAGCAGGATTTGTAGGTGGTGCTCTACTAGGGTCAAAATAGCATATGGGTAGGCAAATATCAGACCAAATCCTACTGTGATTTGCCTAACTACATACTTTAACAGGTGTGCTTCTGTTGCATGTGGCATTTGATATATTTGTGTATCTGCAAATATAATTTAACTGTAAATTACAGAACTTTTGTTTGGGATAAGGAAGCATTATTCCCAGACTTTGACGTTTTGCTCTGCTTTACAGCTTAGTATTCATGTCATGGTTCAGTGACGTAACTTCTGACATTAGCAACAGTGAATGCTAAGCCAAGTTTAATTTGTACACATGCGTGCTGATGATTGGATTTTTAATAAAGATGTTAAGGAATGAAGAGTTTGTTTTTATTTAAAAGCATGGTGTAAATTTTAAAAGTTGGATCTGTGCTGTACAGT
Source organism: Aquila chrysaetos chrysaetos (assembly GCF_900496995.4). Classification (NCBI taxonomy): domain Eukaryota; kingdom Metazoa; phylum Chordata; class Aves; order Accipitriformes; family Accipitridae; genus Aquila; species Aquila chrysaetos. The sequence continues at coordinate 62,746,321 of NC_044006.1, read as the reverse complement.
TTTACATTTACTGTATGAATGAAAAATACTGACGCCTTTATTTAAAAGCCCAGTGTACTTTTGTGGCTGCTACAGAACAAGCTTAGTAAACAGAAAACTTGGCAAACCCAGTGTAAGCAGAAAAAATAATGAAAAATGCTAGAAAAAAACCCCACTTGAAACAGCATGCACTAAGCAGAGAAGTAACTGTGCTAAAGTTTTGTTACATGGAAAAACAAAATTACAGAAGTTACTTTAAGATGAGAGGAAAAAAAATGATTCCTGTATATGTGGAAATTATTAAAGTTGGAGGCAATTTTAACAAATCAGTTTGTTACATGCTAATATTTTCTTGTGCTACCTAATCTGCATTGCTTTACCTGCTACAGCTGCATGCTAGCTTGGCTTTCTTACTGTGTGAGTTTTTTCAATCCCTTGCTACTGATTCTGCTTGTACAGCTGGCTGCATGAGTAGCAGCAGCAGGACTGAGGTGTTTTGGGTCACCAGCATTATATGTATACAGCTAATAATACCATTACATGCCAGTTTTCATACTGTATAATGGTTTGGTGTGCTGTTTGGATTTCCTAAAGCAGTGGTCAGATGCAAGTGTTGTTAAAGAATCTACTTAAATTACTAAATATGAAAAATGGGCTAGGTGCTATGCATGATGCAAATGCAAGAGCAGTTTCTCTCTGAAGTGAGATCTACTAGGTACTGCGAAGATGGCTGCCTACATACCTTATTTAACAGATTAAAAAAATACAAACAAACAAACAAAACACCAAAAACTTCCTTCCCTTTAAGAGTGTGAGCTTTGCTTCTCTATCTCAAGACCCTATTTCAATGTCATGCATCTGAACAGGGGAGGCCATCTATTATTTAGGCATCTTTGATGAAAACCATAGAAACAGGTCTGAGATATTTTGGTGATAACATAATCTGAACAAGAGTAGTTAACATGTTGCTGAAATACACTGAGACATTGCAAGAATCAGTTGTCTGCCCAAGCTGATTTTCATTTTTGCTCCAGTTTTTGGTAGAAAACACTCCCCCTGGATTGTGTAGTTTTGAGAACAACACTCAATTACCTTTGCCCATAAATATCTGTATTTAGATTCCAACCTTGCAGCCAGGTTGCCTATGCAAAGTCATACTTGCACCCATTCAGAGCTCTGTGATGTAAACGTCTGTCACTTACAAATCCATGTCAGAACTTAAAAATGTTAGAAATTAAAGACTCTACGTTAAAGTAAATTAATATGTAATGCTGGGTTAAACAGTAGGTGCAATGAAAGATGAAATTTTACAGGTTTTTTCTGCAAGTAATGCCAAAAGCTTTCACTATGGTTAATTATCTCTGTTCAGATTTTTAACAAAGATTACAGTAAATGTATTTTGAACTCAGAACAGGAATGGAGTGTAACAGGACATTTGAATCCATTAAATTTCTCATTACAGTAATGACTATATGACTCTCCCAAGTATCTCCTGGTGAATTAAAATTATTTCAGTAGCAAAAGTTCCTTACTCAGAGACTCACATTTGTGTAACTGCTGACACTCTTTCTTGCTGGGAGCTGCTGAGAACTCTGTTCAAAACTTTCCTATTTTCACTCCAATACCGTGACAATTGTATCCAGTAGTCTTTGCCCTTTGTAGAGGTTTGTTTTAACCTGAACTAGTTCTGTCACTTGAGTCCTGTTCCACTGTAAATCAGTCTCTTTACTTGGTTCCAGATCAAGTGTTTGGTTCCAATCTCACCAGCTTGTGTCAAAGAGAAAACAGCACGGTGCCAAAGTTCGTGAAGCTGTGCATTGAGCATGTTGAGGAACATGGTATGGTTGAAGTTTTTTGTTTCCGAATCTCTCTTGCTCACCACACTATCTAATTTTGAACATTTTAATCCTTAAAATGCTGTAGATTTATTTGGGGAAAATAATCTGAAACTTGTATCTGTAGTTAGCAATGAGTTTTCAAGCGTGGGGAGGTGGGTGGGATCCAAAATGGGGAGAGGGGAGGAAATCTTATATCTGAGAAATTGATCTGCTACAGTATATTTCAAGCTGAGGAGAAGGCAGGACAGCTTCCTAGCAGCAAGGCTCTAAGGAAAGAGGGGTTACAAGAAGTAATAGAAGAGCTCAGCCCATCACGGTTTTTATGAGATGAAAAGAGAGTGACTGTCAAAACGCAACCATTCGTTCTTTGACGGTTTAAGCATGCTAACGATCATTTATATTAAAGCTTCCTTGAAACAAACTTCCGGGAAAAAGTTGTGTTCCTGCTCTGTATATGTATTGACTGCCAGAAGACAAGTCTATGGTTTGATGCCCTTCAGCCAGCTACACCAATTGCTATGCAAAGTTTTATGCAATTCTGGAGATTATCAGTGTCTGCATATTGACTCAATTTTTGTTTGCTTTCATTGAAAATAAGTCTCTCTTATCTAATAACTGAGAAAATCATGTTTGAAAGCTACATGTGATATTCTGGGTTGTCTGATGTAAAGGACATCTTCACATTTTTGTTGAAAATATGTTGGTTGCGACTCCTGACTTGGCTGTAGTCTGTGCTGGTTTTCTTGCTTGTTTCTTGCTGTTGTCGTTGCCCTGTCCTTGGAAAAGATGACTGAGAGGGGATTATGGAATCTCCATAATCATCATTCAAATATATACCAGTCTGTTAATCTGAGAACATTCTCTTGAGAATCAGGGTAAGTGTTACAGGGGAATGCTACATGTGAATTTTAAGGCATCTTCCATGGGAACTTCATTTAGGATTTTGTTGCAGCCTGTAGTCCTCTTTCTCAATGCTGCTATTTTATGGCCTGGGAGGGGAAAAATAACTGCTTCTGTTGCCTTACTCCAGTTTGACAAACTACCACCTTGCTTGTAACAGCAAGCTTTATTCCGTTTGTGATCTGCAGTTTGTGAGAAAGGGGTTATTTTGCTTTGTTCTTTTTTTTAAATTTCTTTTTTATTTTAAAGGCAGGACTGCAGTGAAGATAGTGGTGAAGTTTTCCTTTTTTAAATACCTGAGGGAAAGCTGACAGAAATGAATAGCTTTTTTCCCCCCACTTCTCCAACTCTTCTTCCTACTGCCAATACACTTCAAATCAGTTCTTTCTGTAAAGGAATGACTAGTGGATTATGGGGAAAAGGGATATGTCAGATGGTGCTGGTAACTGTGCTGTGTTGCATCAGACAACTCCTTGAGGAGCTACAGGGACTTGCAGGTATTCTGGCAACACTCACCCTCTCAGTGGCACTGACTCACATGCTGCATTCAAGTGGCATTTCAATTAAATTCTTGCTCTCCTAATCACTTCTGAGTAACTGCAGTAGCAACCACAGAGACACAGTTTTCTTTTCTGGTTGAGTGTGCAATATGGTAAAGGCAAGGGCTACCCGGTTTAGTTTTGTAGGCTGTTGGGTAGTGATGAGTGTGCATGCACATCATTCCTTCTCCATGCAAACCCGGTCACTTGACAACTTTGAGATGCTCTCTATGCATGACTTGACTTGATTTTTCTTAACAATGCATTAAAAAATTGAACATCCACAAAATACTTGGTTCTTGCATGTTGAACTCCCGTATACTCTCTGCCGGCCTACCAAGAGCATCTTAAACTAGACACCTAGTCTCATTGGGGAAACTTGGAGCTGTTGCCTCATTACAACTATTCTACTGTGTAGGAAGTTTTAGAGATTACTCTGAGCTTGATGCTACCAAACCTGTGTCAGCAAACTAAACCTCCTCTGATATGCCCTGCCCATCAAAAAAGCTAGTTTAACCTTTTGTTGTTGTTGTTGTTGAACCAAGTGTTCTTTGTTACAAGGTGGGTTTCTTTTGTTTTTAATTTTGCTGAGTATACATATAAAGAAGCAGCCTAATGATTTCAGAATTCATACACATGTGAGGTATTAAAATGGATTTATGCTTTTGTTTTAGGATTAGATGTTGATGGCTTATACCGAGTTAGTGGCAATCTTGCAGTGATACAGAAGCTAAGATTTGCAGTCAATCATGGTAAGCTTACTTTAACTATATTACAATTGTGTATGTTTTTAGATTGTTGAAGTTCACAGAAAACTCAGGAAAAAATTTCTTAATGTATAACTGCAGTCTTCCGTGAGAAATGATTGTCCTCTTTGAAGTAAAATTACGTCAAAATTGCAGAATTTAGTGTGTATTGTGCATCATTTGAAAAACCTAGCATCCTGAAAGTTTGGTCTTATGTGGAGCATAGAGGCGTTTCTAGAACATAATTCTAAAGAAGGGTGGTAATAGAACTGGGGTGGGGTGAATTATTTCAAACAAAATCACTTCATACCTTATGGAAAAACAGTAAGCATATTAAGCTTCCACCGCCATTAAAATTGTAAGTTAATGCTTTTTAGCGAGATTTGCCACTGTCTTTTAATATGGGGGTGGTTAGCTCTTCGTCGCCATACTCTGTGTATAAAACCCTTTCATGTGGCTTTATCTCAGTGTTTCGTTCAGTGGGAATCAACAGGCAGCTTGCAAGTAGGAAGAGGACAGTAGCCCGTCTACAAGCTGACCTGTCATTTCCTGATTGACAGGGTCTAACAGTAAATTCTGCGTTATGTCAGCAGCTCCTGTTCCCATCTGCAAAATGCCCTTGGTATAGGGGAGCTGCATTTAGTGCAGTAGGCAGAGTTTGGCCAGCTCTGTCCATTGTGGTTGAGTTTTTGTATCCCCTTTTATATTGCTGCAGTTCTGCATCCCAGCACAGAATGGGCTGAAGTGGAGTAAAAGTATTCACTCCTTTAAAAGCAATAAGTACAGAAGAGTAGTTAAGTTTATTTTTTGAAAAAAAGCTTTGATAGTTAAATTGGTAACAGTAATTATTCATTTTTCTCTCTCAGATGAGAAACTAGACTTGAATGACAGTAAATGGGAAGATATACATGTCATCACAGGAGCTCTAAAGATGTTTTTCAGAGAATTGCCAGAGCCGCTCTTCACTTATAATCACTTCAATGACTTTGTCAATGCAATTAGTAAGTCTGGAAAACATGCGTGTGCTTTTTGTATAAGTTCTGCTCAATATGTACAATTCACTTAATTATTTTGGACAGTGAAAAGAATGTTTTGGTTATAAACATGTGTAAGGCTTACCTAAAACACTGCCTGTCAGTACTGCACGGTCTGGTCAGGAGGTGGCAGTATTTTCTCTCATATTAGCACTGCAAAACGTTTGCTTTCATTCCCAGTCTGTTAAATTTTACCCTAAAGTTTTAAACAAAAATACTAAATTTTTGCTTCCACACCTCATCCTTTTGCAGAACAAGAACCAAGGCAGCGTGTCCATGCTGTTAAAGATTTAATCAAACAGTTGCCAAAACCAAATCAGGACACTATGCAGGTACTCTTTAGACACCTGAAGAGGTAAGTAGCAGATAGAAGGAGAGGCTTTGTATTGCTGATCTTCCCTTAAAGCTAAATAATCCAATTAAAAGTACTAGGTGCCTGTTCCCACTGCATTTTCCTTGCCTATATTGGACTTGATTAAAACAGTGTTTCTGTTTGTATTTATACAAGCTTGCAGAGCACAAAACAGACTTTAGACAGTATGTGTAATAGTTCTGATGTTTACTGCCAAGTCCTTTTGTTCGAGGGATTGTGAGAGGATCAGGAATAGCATTTCAAAACAAAACTTTTCTGTAGAGAGGGGAATCACAGCAGCTATGTATTCTAATAACAAGACTACTCGTTAAATAAATACTGTGAATAGTCATTTGCTTTGAACTGTGTCTTTTTCCTGTCATCCTATTACTCTAACACTAATAAGCCTCTTTTTGTTCATTTTTTCTCTTTCAGAGTTGTAGAAAATGGAGAAAAGAACCGAATGACCTATCAAAGTGTAGCAATAGTTTTTGGTCCAACCTTATTAAAACCAGAGAAAGAGACTGGTAACATAGCAGTCCACACAGTATACCAGAATCAGATTGTGGAATTAATTCTACTGGAATTAAATTCCATCTTTGGACGCTGACATTTTTCTGGGAGTAGAAACTGGAAGTGATGGGTTGGCAGCAGTACTCCATCAGAAGGAAAATCTCTCACTGTACATGATGTATTATGTTTGTGGACCAAGCAGCAACTTGTTTTTTGCACTTTTGGGGAAGGGAGAAGCAGGAGAAATGTTTGACCACTTTAATGCGAATTAAAGACAACACTCTGGATTTCTTTGAAAAGTTCAATGTAAAAAGTGAATTGAAAAGTTTATAGTTTGCCTTTTTTAAAGTAGCATTGGAAAAATGTAATATAGGTTCATACACTGGATTTCCTGGAGAGTAAAGCTATTAATCTCAAACTGGATAATCTGGAATTTAATCTTAAAATTCTTCCACTTGATAGGGAAAAGTCCTACCAACTGGTATGGAAAAATTCAGTGAAGTTGCATCTTAAGCTTGTGTATTACAACCTACTCAGATCTGTATGACACTTTTCCAAGGGGTTTCTGCATGCAGTGACTGTCTTAAACTTGTGCTAACAGTTTGGTTTAGTTAGTCAAATCTAATTCTTCACTTGATATCTGCTGTCCTTTTTCCTTTTTTTTTTTTTCCTCCCCTTTTTCTTTTTTTCTTTCCATTTTTTTCCCCAGCAACCTTTCTGGAACTTCTTAGTTGCTTTATAGAACAGCACACTACTTCAAACACTGAACTTGTGAGAAGATCTAGCAACGGATATTTGTCTTGTGGCATAATAGAAGTCATATTTAATAAACATGTTCATTTTTTCTGGTTATTTCCTGAGCTAAGTTTTGTGTTATACTGATTTAAAGCTAAAATCCTAAGTAAATACCAACTGTAACACTGTATTGAGTTCTTGGTATAATGCTGTGGTAGTGGAAGTTTCTTGATGTAAATACAGGCTGTCCTTTTGATTCTTGTATATAATTCAGTTCCTGTATAGTTCAAGAATACTTCAGTCACACATTTCTAATCATGGGTAGATTAGCTACAGTAGCATAATGTTTCCAGTGGATGTCTGGGTTTCAGCAGGGAAACAGGTTATGGGGAGGGAGGGGGGGACCTAACTGTGTGCACTTTTAGATGTTAATTACATTTGCAGACAAATAACTGTAATGCAAATGGTACTGGAGAAATACTGAGTGTGCTTGCTAAATTGTTAATGCACTACAAGAGGAGCCTTTTAGGTTATTTAATATGTACAGGATACATTAGAAAAATGTATTAAGAATTCTAACATCTACAAATAGTGAAACTCATGTTTTGATAGGTAGATGTTTGATGGAATCCATGATGCTAAATTTAAGATTTTCTTTTTACATTAATGTAGAATAATATTTGTAAAATTGGTTTTGAAAGATTTTGTTACAGGGAGCATGGTCTGCTGAAGATTTTTTTAAATGTATTTTTCTAGACTAACTGCTGTATCTGACATATTTGTTATGTCTAACCTGAATAAATGAACCCGTTAGTTCTTTTAGAGTTTGCCACTCTGGCTTCAGACAACATGAACCCCCTTTAAATAATAAGACCGACATATCTTACCGCTTAGCATGGATACTACTTGTGGCAAAGAGTTGTCATGCTGGATTAAAAGACAGATGCTTACTTTACAACCTGATGATTTTAGGAACTTCTAATCCTTTTCTTTTTAACAACTTAAATTCTACCGTAAGATTCAGAGAGGGCAGAAGTAATTTATGGATATAAATTTATGGTCTTTAAAATGTATCCCAACTTACTTGGAACCTACTGTACAGAAAGATACATTGGGGAATTAATTGTATTTCGCCTTTGATCTGTTGTATACCTTTCACAACACAGTTCTGGCTTACAGCAAAGGGGATGTGTGGTGAAGTACTGAGGTGTAATCAGATGAATGGTACGAGAATTTCATGAGCATAGGGCTTACACGAAAAGTCTTTGGAGATAAAAGAGAAGATGAGTTACTTTGTGGCTTTCTCACTGTCTTCTTGTGGTAATGGTGAAGTCTTGTGGTTTGTTGCAAAGCAACCTGGGTGAGAATTGTGAAAGCTCCATCTCTTGTGTTGTTGTCAGCCTCCTGGTAGGTTGTCAAACCAGAGCAGTGCTGAGTGGCAGGTGTGCCCCAAGCTACTAGAAAATATCAACAAAGTTGAAATCTGTTGCTGTAGATTATTCAGATCCCAACTTCAGCTGTAAAATAAAAAAGAATTCCCACTGCTAAATGAGAGGGCCTCTCCAGAGGTCACCTTTTCTTTTCTGTATGAGTGTTACGTTTTTCAAAGAATACCTTTTTAAAACAGTTTGATAATGAGGATGTCACACTTTTCCTTGTATTTCCCCCAAATAAAGCATTTTGTTATTACAATATATAGTATGGTTTTGTGCAGTGAAGTTGTCATATGTTTTAATGTTCTCATTTTTAGTTTGGGGAGGGGAGAGTATTCTTTCTAATTGAAAGAGGTGTAGCTAAACACTCGAAATATTCAGGAAGAGGAGGCCAGCCAGGCTGACGGTATGCTGCTTGTGACCAACTTGAAACTGTGTATGTCAGCACATTGGGTTTCTTCGCTCCTTGAAATACCTTGTCTTGTTCCTGCAGTTAGCTTTCTTTTAAAAAATCAGAAACAGATTTTTGCACAACAGCAGGGGAAAGCTATTTGTATTAGATGAAACAAATTTATATATTCCTCAGTTTGGGCTTTAAATCAGCTTTGGTTCTGATTTAAAACCAATTTAAAGACTGAGTGTAAGCTCTTGCAGCAATAACCACTCAAAGATACTGGAGGTCCAATATTATGTATCGGTGCCAGTTGAAGTTTTGTTCCAGCACTAGAGCTGTGTTTAGCTCTATAGTTCTGCTACACAGCATTAGTACCAAGCAACTCTCAGACGTGCTTGATCTATACCAGTTACAGGTTTCTTCACTTTAAAGCTGGAGAGAGAAGTGGACACAAAAAAAGACAAATATACACAGTCATTTCATGTAAACTAATTTTTTAAAACAGAGTTGCATGTAAATAAAGCTTGCTGCGTGCAAGTGGATAGGTCACACTTACTGCCAGGCCCAGACTTTCTTCCCCATCTTCACAGAAAGCCACGACGAATTCCCTTTGTACTGAACCCATTGTATCCTGGCAAGTGAATCCTCGACTCACAGCGTGAGAGAGAAGGGAGTTTGTAGGTAATACACTATCAGTTTATTCCTATGTGCAGCCCTGACTTCTTCCCCTTCAAAGGGAACTGCTTTATTTAGGCCCAAAGTAATGATATTTTCAGAATCAATCGGTTAATTCATAAGCCATAACGTAAACCAAGCACAGTGGGGCATTCTGCTGGGCGAAGGGGGAGGTACAGCATGTCTAATGAGGCCTTCTGCAACCGCCGGGGAGAGGAGAGCTCCTCTGAAGAATCTTAATTAGCCTCCACAATTGCAAAGTTTTGTGGGCAAGCAGCTGGTAGGACTGGATCAGACCTTTACAAAAGTAGCCCTATGTGATTGTGGGATTTAAATGAACATTCCCCCCCAGCATTCTTGTAAACAGAGCACTTGTAAAACAAGATCACACTGTATAACAAACCTACATGAAAGACAGAGGCAACTTGGCCTCTTGGTCCTTTTTATTGCCTTGAGAATTAAATGGTGGCTCTAATACTAGCTTCCTACAACTTCCTGAAATGGATTTGAGTTTGTTAAGGTACTTAGCTGCTACTTTCTTCGAGAGAAGAAATTTGTGTTGCACTCGGCAAACTCAGAACTGCAAAGTGGAACAAGCAGGGATAGCATCAGGTTTATTTCGCATAGAACCTCATCTTGTAGCTTATTGCACTAAAATGTAGTTGGCTAGGAAGGGGAGAGCAGATCCTTAGTGTGGGAATAAGTAAATGCAAAACACTGAAGGCAACCAGACAAAGCAGGTGTGATGGACAAGTGAGATAGCAAAGAAACAGTCACTTAGAAAATCTGCAGGAATCCAGGCCAGAGAGCTGGGAGAAAGCCAGGCTGCCAAGAGTGTGGATTGCTTTTTTTTTTTTTTCTTTTCTATTTTTCTTCTTTTTCCACTTCATACAATGCAGATGAAGGCCTGGCTGTGTTTTGTAAGGGTAAGTTGCTCTGTAAACAGATGGAGTTCAAGTGAAATTGCAAAATGGCAGTGTCCACCTCTCTCTGGACTTTTCCAGAGTGGCCTCTATGTGTTGGCTCCCCAATGATGCGCTTGTGTCCAGGTTCACTTGACACAAACACCGGAGTGCTAATGGGAGTCAAGAACTATGTTCCTTTAACGTAGCTGTGAATTCACAATCAGTATCTGTGCGATACAAGAGTAAACTTGTTCTCAGTTTGGCAGCAGCATTCTGGTGGCACCGAGCGCCCCATCCAAGACCCAAACCTTGCGGCACCAGATCCTGAAGAGCAAGGGTAGCCCGCTCTGTTACAATCTCGGCACACCAGAAGAAAGAAATGCATGAAGATGAAAAGTGGGAGTATGTGGAAAAAAATAAAAGCCCAAGCTAAACTATCTTCACAACCAGTTTAGATTTGTATGTACGGTACAAATCTGCTCAGAATAGTTTGTTAATTCATAGTGTGAAAGAAACAGCTGTCCTCTAAAAAAATAACTACCATAATTAAAAGCTGTCATTTTTTACATCAGGCATTAGAAGATAAATGTTAAACATCGGTCAGCTTGTCTAGTTCATCATGTACTGCAGCCAAATGGCTGGAATCAAACCGCTGGCAGGGTGTTACCCGGCCACCGAAGTGGCAGTGCTCTCTGCCTGCTCTTCACCAAGAGGGTGGTGCTGAGCTGCTGGTGATGCTGAGCTGCTGGTGGCTTGTCGGCTTTCTGCATGTGAGTGTCCTGCCTAGCTACTTGTTTCAGTAAAAGGAGGTACCTAACCTAGAAACAGAACTGAAAACCACCTTTTTCCAAGAAACCTTTCCTCTTGGCCTGGGCTGGGCAGCGATTTGTCCACAGGCACTTCTGCTGCACAGTGCTGCCACCAAGTTCGCCGGCCTGTGGCAGGGATGCTGTCCCTGGGACCGGGCGAGCACATCTTCTGTGGGTGCTGGCCTTGGCAAGGCCCCTGCCAACACGCACGCGTGACCCGCTCTACTTCACAGCTTTCTTCTGTGAAGAAAAACGGAGACGTGGTTGTGCAAGAGATAGAGCCTCTTCTCTAGCACTCCCTTAAAGCATTTTGTACACTGAAGGACGCCACTGTATTTTCCCACTATGAAATAGCTGTTTCTTAGCTGAAGTACTGTTCTCACTGATATACCAGTCCTGCTCTAAGTTTTGCCTTCACAGTTTTAAAGATAAGACTTCTTTTCCTATTAATCTCTCCTTTTCCTTCATCCACCCACCTGCTATTCCTTCTGCACTGAAAGTCAATCCGACTTGGACATTTTGCTTCCTTATTTGTACAACAGCCCGGAGCCTGGGGGCTGGAATGTGATGTGCTCTGCCCAGAGCACTGCTTCGCCTGCGGAGGCTGAGGCACAGGCCACTCAGCCATAGACACTTCATTAAAAAGCAGTCATCAGTGTTAATGCTAAATGGTAATGTAAATAAAAAAAAAAAAGGGGGGGGGGCAAAAAGAAAAGCACAGACTAGAAGAATAAAAAAATGGTCCTTTCCAGGTAATAGTTAAAGCGGGCTGCATGCTGTTCCCCTGTTTCCCAGAGTGCCCGTTCTTCTCCTGTATTGCAGGAATGTACATAAGCTAAGCAATTAGGTATTATATTTGGCGCAAGACTGAGGGAAAGCAATGTAATTCCATGCAACCATTGAATCACCAACCATATCGCTTGTGCAGGCTGAGCTGTGAGCCAGCTGTCAAGAGGGCTGCACAATCTTCAGGTTTGTATTAAAACACTGTGGCTATAGGCCAGGATCTTACTTGTCCCCTTCTTTTGCCTGAGCTTCCCAGCCCGCCCCATTCAAATGCATGAAAATACATAACTTTCTCTCCACCTTTCCTATTTGTGGAGTACAGCAGCTCTGTGCAGCCAGCCAAGTGCTCAGGGTGTCCATGAGTACAGTTTCTTCCCCTGTATATACACAATTTAGTTAAGAGGGGGAGAAGACCGTGCCAAAGACAGTGGGCAGCATCATTAGCTCTTAAAAATCATAACTAACTCCCCAGGTGGTTGTCCTAATGCATTCTGGGCTTTCTTTACATCCTTGAGATAAAAAGAAAGCCTGAGCATGTGAGGGCAGGGTGCGGCGCAATGGAACATTGAGTGCCACTGTTGCTGGCAAGGCAAACTCCATTTTGCCAGCATCCGTCTCAGACGGCAGAAGCGATGCCCGTGCTGTGTGAGCCAGAGGTGGGAACTAGCACCTTTCCTTCCTTCCTGCTGCCTTTCTAATTTGCTAGGTCATGAGCTAAGGCTTGTGGCATGTTGCAGGCCAGACAGCATGATTATAAAGGTCCTTTCTGGTTTTAAAGAATCTATGAATGAAGTTGGCACGTAGCCTTCCATTTAGCCATTGGCTTCCTTGTTCCTGCTTCACCATTCATGCCCTTTATCAAATGAAACCACTTCTCCTGGCCAAAGCTTCATTCCCATTTCTCTCCTAAAGTAACGCTGCTTAATTGAGCAAACCTGTCTCGTCACCCACGGCAGCACCCACAGCCCTGCTGTGCTGGAGCGTTCCTGGGGACGCGGATGGCCGTGGTGGTACCAGGTGCTGCCACTTTCCCCAGGAGTTCAATAAAGTCCTGGCAAAGTTATTCTTTCTTTATCGCAGCCTGAAATATGAGAGTTGGGTGCTTGCAGCCTCAAAGACTTCTCTCTTTAAAATGCTTTGCATCAGATACAAAGAAATCCTCAAAGCCGTGAGCCACTGCCAGGCTTTCAAGGAGAGGCCTTCGGGGCTCAAATAAAGCTAAGTTGCAGAATATTCTTCACTTCCCCTTCACCCTTTGATACCCACCCTCCAGGCCATCCCCAGCCTTTGCTTTATGGGCTTGTCCAACCCCACTGGTATGTCCTGGAAAATCCCACTGTCAGCTGACACAGGAGCTCTGGTCTGGGTGTCCCTGAATCCATCCCTGAATCCCTGATTTCCAGCCACTTCTGGGACTAGAGACCTTACAACCCCTGGAGCTATGCAGCAATCAAGGCACGTTTTGCTTCCTGAAGCAATTAGCCAGCACTTAGGCACCTATGCCCTGTTTTAGATATAGCAGAGTGGCTTAAGGGCAAGTTCTGTAGCTACCGTGCCCTAGCACTCACTGCAGGCTGGAGGTCCCTACCTGCCCTGGTAGGGTTTTGAGGGAGAAAGGTGTGCAAATCTGTCTGCTTGACATCTGTAGGGACACGTCCTCGCAAGGAGCAAAAGCTCAGATTAAGGGCTCATATGTCAAAGTACTCCAAAAGGTACACATCCACTCAGAAGTGTTGGCAAGGAAAACTGGCATTAAGTAACAAGGAGGAAAGTGAAAAGCATCATGGGCAGCTGCACTAGGACTGTGCAGCTGAGGTGTTTACTCTTATTCCTTTCCAGAACGACAGGTTTGGGTGATATCAACACCCAGGTAACCTCAAATCTTGCTGTCCATGCGAACAAAAGCTTTGCTGAAGCACCAGGGACCAGAGCACTGGTAGAAAGCGGGGCTCCAAGGGCTGGGCAGTGGGTAAGGATGATGTAGCCTGAAGCAACACTAGCCAGCTGCCTCCCCGGCTGCCACCAGGGTGCTGCTAAGGCACTGCACCGACCCCCAAAATACAGACTTTGGAGAGGGAAGAAGAACAGCTTTCAGAAGCCGTCACCAAAAGCAGCAGCCCCAGCACAACCTGCTGCTGTCTCCCTAGAGCGCATTGCAAAGCCTCGCTAACATCCCGGATAGGGCCAGTGCCACAAGCTGGGGCAGACCCTGGGGTTCCCCTCCCTGCTTGCTGCCAGTACCGCATCCCTCTGCGGCTCCCGCCGTGACTCCGTGGTACCCTCGGCCCCCGCCACGTTGTCCTGCCCTAAACTGTAGCTTCTGGGAGTCAGGTTGTCTGGGCGAGAGCTGCCCCACCAGCCGCACACCAGGGAGACAAGGAAAAGCTGGAATTACATTCCTACTTATGCCAGAAAAGCCAACACTTGAAGGACAGTGCTGTTAGCTACGTTGTGGCAGCTGGAAGAGGTTTTTGGAGACGGAAACATTGAACGCTTGTAGCTTGATTATAATTTTCAAGACAAAGCTTGTTGTCACAATGAATTATTTAACTTGGAGAGGTGCTCAGCATCTTATAGTTATGTACAAAAAAATCAAGGCTCTGAACATTAAGAACCAAGATTAAAGAAGAAGTAAGATACTAGCAGATTTGGCCTAGTCTAGCAGACTACTCTGACAAATTAAAAGTATGTATCTCTGTATTACTATTTCACCTGAGCTGGTGATGAGTGCTACAGTTGCATCACTGGGAAGAACATGGCAAAGCCTGAATTTCCTTTCGTTTCCAGGCACCCATGAAAAGGCTGCACACTGCTGAAAAACTGTGATTTAAACTGTGAAAAGAAAATATTGTAAAGCCATGCAGTGGTGGTTTGGGGGCTAGTAATGATTTCCCCTCAGGGCATTGCTGTGTGGAAGATATGCCTGAGTCCCCTTCCTGGCTGATAGCTCAAGGTCTGCAAAGCAGAGCCTCCGATTTCCTTTTTATTCACTCGAAGTGTTCCCCAATCTAGCCATGAAACTCTGGGTGAAGTTGGAAAAGCTGGTAATTATAACCCAGGGCAGAGCAGATGGCGGAGTCACAGTGATTGAGTTACTGCTCCTTTGATACCACCATCTGGGCCCCCTCCCACCTGCCCTGCAAACAAACCCTGGCAAAGTTTTTGCCCCCCCCCCCCCCCCCCCCAAGCTCTATTCCCCACCAAGCTGGCCGACAGCATCTCGCACTATTGCACAGAGTCACTTTTTATAGTTAAAGCGCTGAAAAGAGAGGGAAGACATAATTAGGAGGACTCTAGTCCTCTTTGTGCAACCTTAACCCTGCTCCTGTTCAATCCAGCAGAACAGCGCTGTCACCTTCTCCCAGGATAATGAACTCGGGTCTGTCAGACTCTTCCTAGGGAGGTGAAATATCTAACAAATCCTGGCCCCTGTTACCCATTAAGCACAAGTCGCTTCAGAATTGCCTCGACCTGATCGCATCACTTGTCCTTGGTCCTGGTCATCGTCCTCATTACCTCTCCTCTGCAGAGCGCACTCATGAACGTTACCAGGCTGCAGAAATCCCCCCTTCTTATCCGGCTCCTTGAGCTGTACGCAGGACGCCGCTCCACGTGGGCAGGAGGGCTCCAGCTCCTCGCCAAGCCAGCCGCGACAACCTGCGGTGAGGGTGGCCCCACGGAGGCCCTCGCCGCGCTGGGCACGAGCAGGTTGCAACAGCCTGGGCCAAGGGTGGGCTGGATCCTCGCGCTGAAGAGCGCCTTGGAGAAGACAGGCGATGCTCGGCAGCCCAGGGACGGGAGGGTTTTTCAGGGACATTTTGGCCAAATCCTCTCCTTGCCTGAGACCTCACCCTCCTTTTCTCTTCGTTAACTGTCTTGCAGGTCTTGGCCACTGGCAGAATTAAGGTCACAGCTCGGTCTGTTAAAAATACCCATCCAGTTATCTGTTGGGCCATGTTTATCCTTTATTTTCTTGGCTGCAAGTAGTCCTGGAAGGCACAGGACCGCTCACCACAGTGAAGCCAACCGGTCTGGGCGTATGGTCTTTTTATTCTCACCTGCTTTCTCCCCTAAAGTCCCATGCGAGGGCTCTGATCGCCCTTTTAAAGGGGTCTCGTAGCCTTCCCTTTGAGAGTGCTGCGACGTCTCTGCCACGCAGCAATCCGTTCACAGCATAATTATTCTCCGTTAAGGCCTCAGAGACCGCGAGGTTCCTGACATTTTTCATTGCCTGGAGAGGGGTAATTTTTCACTGCTTTCCTGAGGACTCTTGCAATTCGCAACAGTAATGGAGCATCCAGCTACACCGAGCTGCAGCCTACAGTTTATTTTTACGTTTTGATGGACATAAGCTGAAGGACTTCCAGTTAAGATCAGGAAAATGGGGAGGTGTAAGCAAAGCTATTAAGCAAATTATTGCGGAAGCTCGTAGCAAACCACAGAGTCTCTCATGGTGGACGTAACATGATTTTGAAATTGTACAATAACAAGATACGCTTTACCAAATACTAAGCTATAAGTAAAAAGTAGCAGGAGAGAAGGCATCTCAAGTTACATTAAAATAAATAAACTCTGGACTACAATCAGCAATATCATACATGCCTCTAACTTTATCTGTCTCCAGCTACAGATCTAGAGGCCAGATCCCCACTGAAACTGGTATGTGATTGTGTCAGCTGAGCTGTTGGTGTAGGAAAGACATCACTTCTTCTCTGGGATACACACTAAGAAAAACAGAGCCTAGAAATCATACTTTGGCAGGATCTGCGTATCTTCAGCTAGTTATTGAATTTTTTCACATAGTCTGTTTAAAAGAAAGTAATTGTAACAGAAACCGCTCTTGCAAGCAGCTGGTAAACAAACAGAGCAGAAAAGGATTGAAATTTCAGTTCAGATTTGAAATGCTGTTGCATGCGAGAAGTGTTTTCAAATACTTCTGAAATCTAATGTCTAACTGAACTTACCAAAACAGATGAGCAACCACCTACAAGCCTGAAAAATAAAAACATCTGAGTTTTGCCAAACCTTTCCAGCAATTTGCCAAAGAATATTTTAGTTTCAAGCTCTTAAAGGGAATTAGCTCTGAGAATGAAACTGTAAGGCAAAAAAACGAATTCTCTTCTCATTAATTTTTCTGGTAGCATTCCCAGTGGTGCTGAAGGCAGGCAGGTGGGCTGTCTGCCTTTTCCCCCATTATGAAGAGTACAGGGGGGCTGGGGAGTACAAACAGGGGTAGGGGACACTGCCCTGGACAGGGCAAATCCCGGCTCCCAAGTCAACCAAACACCTTTCTGTCCTGCAATTACTCCTCCCTTATGTTAGACAATCCCCACTTAGGTCACAGAGTAAAAGTCAGTTGATTTTCTTCAGCACAGTCTAGGGCAAAAATGAGTATGATGCTGCTTTGCTCCAGACAAGAGGGCTTTTTTCTCTTTTAAAACCCAACCCTAAAATTCAAATTAGCCTCCAGCTCAAAGCCTTTACCACCAGGGCATGAATGCTAAATAGCCTGCTCCCAGTCCAATCTGTTCACTGCCTGGCTAATGATTATTCTCCATAGAAACACTACCAGAGTCAGTTATTATTCTCTCCTCATGCACTTGTATCTCTCTTGTATTTATATAAGATTAAGTAGCCCTGTTAGGTTTTTACCTCTCTGATTGGAGCTTATTTTAACCTCAATTAAGCCATCAGCCCGGCTTTCTGAAGGCAGAGCAATAGCATAGCCATTATCATTCTCTCCACCTTTTGTATGAAAATGATGCTGAGGATTGGTTGCTTTGGGGATTGCTCTGTGGCAGGTAACCAACGCCGAGAGTTGGGGAGGATAAATGGTGCCAGACTCCCAGAGGTGCCGTGGCACTGTGTAATTATTGTTCCAGACAGCTGAAAGCAGCAGGGTTTCTGGTTCCCCTGCTTAGTTTCAGTCTGCCATGATTGCTGGCACAGAAAGATGCTGATTATAAGTAAACATTAATTATGCCCTGCTACCCTACTGCTAGCATTGCTGGGCTTGCAAGCAACAGAAGCACAGCGCTGCACTTGGCTCCCACTACTGAAAAATGATCTATACAGATTTCAGCGTCCAGATTTTCATCTCGCTTGGTCAGAGGACATTGCTCCTAAATATCATCCTCATGCATAGCTAGAGTCACGGTGCTTTTTGTACCACTGCTTGTGTGCTGTACTTCAATGCTGTTGCTAAAATAATGACTAAAGTACTTATTCTTTGAAGAAGGTGAGCTCAGGTGATGCAGCAAGCAATTCTGTTATCTGCTCCAGAGCAGAGGAATCATTTTAGCGTCTTTAAAGGAAAAAAACCCCAAGGCAAATAAAACATATCAATCATCCTATATATCAAGGTAATTTTTTTCAGATGATGTGCTTTTTTCAAATCGCAGCCTATTCCTCCTTCTTTTTTATGTGGCTTTGGGATTTCTTTTTTTCTTTGCTAAAGGAAGCTTAAAGATGCAGAGCCCAGAGTGCTGCAGATGGTAAACACTGCTCCTCGAGTTGTGTGGACAGTTACAAAGCGATTTCCGTGGCACTCAAAATGCAGCCTCTGATGCTGATGGAATTTCACTGCGCCGTGATTGCACCGCACTGCAGTGAAATAGGTTCAATTTGATTATCTGGCTATTCCATTTCGCCTATATTTACAACCTGCCTGACCTCTGGGGGAAGGGGAGTACAGGCAGCCAATCATGCCAGAGACATTTCAAAAGGTCAAAGCAATACAGCGTTTACCACTATAATTCACAGGCTCTACAATTTGGAGGCTGTGCTCGCATGACAAAAATTGGCAGAACACAGTTAATGTGAAATATTTGTCCATTCCCAGAGCAAACACAGAAAACAGAAAATGTTTTAAAAATTAGCCCGTTTCTCCTTTTGGCACACGATGATGTGCAAGTGCATAAAAGCAGCGCATGGACACCACCACATTTTTTAGAAGTTGCCCTTGGCTGGTGCCAAAAGGTTTCTGTTGGACTGGCTACCTGGGAGCTGCCCCCCTCGTATGCAGCCTCAGCTCTGATGTTAACACATTTACAGCCCCATGGGAATGCTTTTGAGCGTGCTGCCGCTCCCAGATGAGTGTTACCCTCCGCACCTCCTCTCTGCCATCCCCGGTCAGGAGCGAGGCCCCGACGTCCCTCCTACGTTGCACCAGAGGCTCGGGGGGGCTCAGGGGCAGAAAGCGCTTTGCAAATTTTCATTAAGCTTCACATGCAGTCCTCCCGGTCTGAAGCACAGATTCACTAAGGTCATAAACAACCACCACCTATTTCAACTGGTTAGCTAGTAAAACAGTGTGACAACTCCAAAGCATTATTTTAAAAATCTTGCATATTTAAAAGGCCCCGAAAGTCAGGAAGGATGAAAATCAGCTTTAGGCTCATGCAGATCAGTGCAGCTACCCAGTTCTGACTTTTCCATCCCTCCCAAGCCTGGGTCCTGGGTCTGGGTGGCCACACAATCTGGATCCACATTTTGCACCTCTTGTCTGTTTGTATTTAAACACTGTTTAGTCTTAAATCTCCACTGAAGTTGGGCTTGCCAGAGCTACGGGGGCCAGAGGTGCTGTGAGTTATAACAGATTCATTTTGAAAACTGGACTGGTCTTTGTTTGTTTTAAAGTGAACTCTTTGTATGACATCTCCTGAGAACTCCCGTCTATCATCTTACATGTTATTGGATTAATACAGGAGAGAGTGGAGTCTGAAAGGCAGCCGTAAGACCTACTTCTTAGCATCTTTTATCTTTGCAGGGAAGATCTGTTTGAAAGGCAGCCTAACAGAGCAGACCTGCTTGAAAGAAGGTACTGCACCAGCTCCACAAGTCAGCACAGATCGGAAATATGAAGTGGTTCTCATAGAGAGGCATTTCATTTAGATGCTGCACCAAGTTCGAAAAGGATCACTTGAGGCTTGTGCTGCCTCTCGCCACAGCTGCCACAAGCTCCTGGTCCTCTTCTTTGTCTGTAACAGAGACCTCTGGTGACACCCTGCCACTGAGCAGGGCCGAGCAGATGAGGTTTCTGTCTGGGACAGGGGTGAGCACTGGCTTGACTAGTGCTGCTCTGACTGTTTCGGCCAGAAAATAACTTTGTTCACATAGCCCCCCCCGCTCCAGTCAGCAACACAGTGCACCACCACCTTCTGCCCAGTCTTAACAGGGGTATTTGGTGAGACACCAAAATAATAGCAGCTTGCAGGGAGGGGAAGAAGAAGAAATAAGACCTCTGTGCCATTGAACATGCTAAGCCAAAAGAGCAAGGAAGAAAAAAGGAGTGTGCCAGAGACATAGACCATGCTTGTGAAGCACATTCAAGTCTCACACAGAGAGCATCTTCCCTGCATCCCAGCTCACCCTCACAGAAGGAAGTACCCAGGCTGGGCCAAGGAGCAGCTATCTGGTTAGAAGGTGGTTGAAAGCAGCTTCTACTCACACACAGAGCTTAAAATGAGCTTTGCACCAGAAGATGTAAATACTGCTTTACCATCACAGCACCTGGCACTAGCTGGGTGTGCTGCAGGACCAAGGAGCGGGACACGGTTAGACAAGGTGCCTAGGGGTGTTTCATCCAAGCTCAACCATTGGCACAGGTTTGGGTTTTCTTCATACATACAAAAGGCTACAATTTGCCCTCACCTTTGTTCTTTTTAGCCATTCTTGGTTTTCCCCATCTCCTTCCATTTCTTTTTCATCACCCTGCATTTTGTGTTTCCCACCCTTCAGCAAAAATCACTCACCTTCCCCTACCCCTTTCCTGAAGCATCTCAGTATTTATAACTATCAACAGTTCAGGTTGT
Source organism: Aquila chrysaetos chrysaetos (assembly GCF_900496995.4). Lineage (NCBI taxonomy): Eukaryota > Metazoa > Chordata > Aves > Accipitriformes > Accipitridae > Aquila > Aquila chrysaetos. The sequence continues at coordinate 62,725,870 of NC_044006.1, read as the reverse complement.
CCAAAATTCCTTAATACAAGACCATTTTCCAGTGGGTTATAAAACTGTCAAAATTGGAAAAGTCTGGCAAGGTTTGTTATGTGGGATTTCTGTTTTGGTTTGTAATCTTTGAGGGGAACTGTCACAAAACCCGCCCAGAGAAGCCTCGGAGGGAGCTCAGGGGAAGACCCTGAGGTGACAGACCTTTCGTTAGGGAACATTAGCGCATCTGTTGTTTGAGGCAGAAATTTACAAACCTGCTGAGATATCACCCTCATGTTGGTGATGGGCCTTTGCCATCTCCACGTGGCCTGACCACATTTGGCCAATTTTTGAGCCTCTGAAAACTCTCAGAGTGCACACAGGCAATAAATGCCAGCTGGAGTTTGCCAGCTAAAATATCTTTGCACTGAACATGCTCCAGCTGAGGGGAAGCAAGATGCTAGCTGAGCTTTCCACACCTCCCCTTGTAGGTCACAAGCACTGGGGGCAAAAGACCAAATTAAAGTTATTTTAGCAACCTTAATTTTAGAGTTCCCTTTATTTCAGTGCTTGCCTCAACAACCCTACTTGAAGCTGTGCAGACAAGATAAAGATTCCCACTGTAACTGAGCCATTGGAGACGTTAATATTCACTGTATTTAGAGTTAAAGTATGCAAAAACTAAGGCTTCTGCAAGAAACATGTTCATGTCACCAAAAATATCAGAGGTGTGTCTTTATTGTTCGTCAAAATAATTGTTTAATTATTTATAACTCCGCACTGCATTGCCAAGATTTACACGCTTGTTCAAGTAACAGAGCTGCTTAAAAGAGCGAGATGATGTCTTTATAGAAAAAGCTTGTGTAATTGGCATAACCTCATCTTGGCTGGGCTCTATCATAGATTGTCTATAATATTAAATTACTGGGATACGGAGTAAAAAGGAGATAAGCCCAGCAGGCTAAAGCTGGGGGTGGGGAATGCCAAGAAGGGTGAGAGACAGCGTCTGCAGAAGCAAGTTTCTCCCCACGAGCAGTCTGGAAACCAGGCTCAGCAAAAAACCTTTGTAAAAGTGAAGCAAGGGATAAAAATAACAAGGCAAAAAAAAAGAAAACAAAACAAAAATACCCACACCAGGAAACGAATGTATCTCCAAGGCAGGATGAGAGAGTAACTCAGGAAATGTTTCTGCAGATAAGACAGCTCAGTAAAAAAAACCCCAACCCCTCCCCCCCGCAACTCATGCATTGATCATGGGAGGATTGCATTTACCGTGACACCAGCCGCAGCTAACCCAGATGAAGAAAGGGCACTGTGTTGCTTTTACAGCTTACAGAGACCATGGCTGCTGTAGAAATTGGCCTGCTTTTATAAAAGGGTCAAAATGCACGAAACTTTGCCAAAGCCATCATCTGAAATGTCAGGCACGCGCACGTCGAGCGGAGCCGGCGGAAGGCGGCTGGGCAGCGGCTGGCTGACGAGGGTCCGCAGCCTCCCGGTGCGAGGTGGCAGGCGGGAGCCGGCCAGGCCAGGTAAAGAAACGCCCGTAAGCAACACGAAGAAGTGTTACACAACTAACACAAGGTTACTTATAGAAAGCCTACAGAGGAAGAAAGGGCTGTTGTGCTTCTAATTTTTTTTTCTATTTAATCCCAACAGTGAGCAGAAGGAAAAGCTTTAAGAAGAAAGAGGACAAACCTCTAACCCAGCACAGATTCCTCTAGGCTGTTTACAGCCCTCCAAACAAGTACAGCTACACAGCCTTGACATTCCTGATCTTTTACAACGAACTGGGCATTGAAACAAGATTTTCCATGTTTGCTTATTTCACGTTACAAAAATTAGAAAGGAACAAAAAATTACAGGCTGCGCTGAAACACACAGACCCAGAGGGACATTCCTGAGCGTCCGCCCTGTGTCTAACCCCAGGCTGGCACGTTTAACTCGAGGTGCTCTGGAAACACCAGCCACGTCGATGGCCATCACGAAACATTCCTGCCACAGCTGTAACTCCAGCAGCAGGTTGGTGAAGAGCCATGGAAGCATTACAGGAGTCCTGTGGTCCAAACAGGCTGGCAGTACCACCGTGCTTTGGAGGCACCAGCATCCATGGCTTTAGGTTCTCTGGAGCTTTGCCCCGCTGGAAACAGAGTTAGAATCACAGAATCACTGAAGGGTTGATGTTGGAGGGGACTTCTGGAGGTCATTTGGTGCATCCCCCCTGCTCAAGCTGGGACACTTAGAAGGGGCTGCCCAGGACCATGTCCAGATGGCTTTTGAATATCTCCAAGGATGGAGACTCTACCACCTCCCTGGGCAACCTGTGCCAGTGCTCCATCACACTCACAGTGAAAAATGTTCCCTGATGTTCAGAGGGAACCTTCTGTGTTTCAGTCTGTGCCTGTTGCCTCTGGTCCTGTTGCTGGGCTCCACTGAAAAGAGCCCGTCTCTGTCCTCTTTGCACCCTCCCTTCAGGTATTTATATACATTGATAAGCTCCCCCCGAGCCTTCTCTTCTTCAGGCTGAACAGTCCCAGCTCTCCAAGCCTTTCCTCATGGGAGAGATGCTCCAGTCCCTTAATCATCTTTGTGGCCCTTTGTTGGACTTTCTCCAACAGTCCATATCTGTCTGGTACTGAGGAGCCCAGAACTGGACACAGCACTCCAGGTCTGGCCTCACCAGTGCTGAGTAGAGGGGAAGGATCACCTCCCTTGACCTGCTGGCAATGCTTTGTCTAATGCAGCCCAGGACACAAGGGCATGTTGCTGGCTCATATTCAACTTGATAACCACCAGGACCCCCAGGTCCTTGTCTGCCAAGCTGCCTTCCAGCTGGGTGGCCCCCAGCATATACTGGTGCATGGGGTTGTTCCTCCTCAGGGGCAGGATTTTGCACTTCTCCTTGTTGAACTTCATGACACCCCAGGCTGGCCTAAACTGAAACCATAGACTTACATAATCTGACCTGAAGACCCAAATCTGGCATTCCCCCTCTCCACCTGCTGCTCCTCAGAAATGCTATCTAGGAGGCCTGCTCTATATTCAGTTCAGACCCTACAAAAAACACATCAGTGTTTGAAAGTCCCCTTTCCCACCAAATAAGCACTTCATGGCAGTATCAGTACTGCTGGTACCCCCTCCCCTTTCCTCCAGCTTCACCATCAGGGCACTCATGCAGCATGGACAAGCCCAGCGTTCAGCTCCTTGCCTGGCTCAGAAGGTACCAGAGGCCCCCACGCTGTGGATGCTTTCCAATTGCTGATCATGTGGTGGCCACAACTGCAGGGACAGCAGTCATCCTCTGTCACAGGCCACGCAGCCCAGCACCTCTGCTTGCTCCTCATCCCTCCTCTAGATAACCATGATGCTCTTCTGGGATTGGAGCACCTTGACAGGAGAGCACAGCCACACTGCTGGCCTGGGATGGACCAGAGCTCAGGGAAGCAATAATGGCCACCCAGGACAGGGGGAATTATTATTCACACCCCACTTCTTCAACTTCTTCAATTATCATTCAAACCCCAATTCAAACTGGTAGGTGTTACTGCTGCCAGCAGCACAGTGCTGGAGCCATCCTGTCTTCCTTTGGCCAGGTCCGGAAAGAAAAGCCTTTTCTCTCAGCCCAGCCTCAGCGACTACTTCAGGAAAAAGTCTGGGCAATGAAAGCCCCAGATGGCAGGACCCATGGCCGTAAGCAGTATACCTCCTGGGTGCCAGGTCATGCAACCCCCCTTGGAATATCCTTTTCCATGGGGACCACACACCCATCATAGGGAAAGCAGAGCTGAACAAGGGCTTTACATTACAGATGGCTAAAGACAGGGTGCTGCAAGGAGTGGCATTGCAGCACCCAAAACATTTTGAGCACTTAGGCTTTAGATTCTTGCAAAGAAGCAGCAGCAGAGGGGAATAAAACCCAACCTTGCTAGGGCTTTCTTGGTGGCTGGCAGGCAGTGAGTCTTTAGCCTCCTCCCTTCCCATCACAAGTTTATTGACTACTGGAATCGTGACTGTACCCACAGCCAAAACAAAATGAATATTTCTGCCCAAATTATTAACAGATGTTGGGAACATCTCAGAAAATACATAAAGCCCTAAACAGGTCCTTCACTGAGAGATTAATATTATAATGTCATCTCAGCACAGTGCTGCTCACAGTAATCTGCCAAGCCAAAGAAAGTAATTAACAAAGTTAAGACTGTGCTGTAAGTCCAAATAAGGGAAGAGGAAAATGGAAGTTTATCTTAAACTACGCTTAGCTCACCTTGCTATGTCTGGACGTCGCAGGTTGTCAGAGAACTGTCTAAGCACCTTGGGAGTGGGTATGCAGCACACCAACTTCTTCAGCTCCCAGCTGAGCAAGGCGTGGCTGATGCTTGCAGACTGGAGCTCACTGGGAACCTCAGCGAAGCATGGTTGGATTTTAGGCCTGTGTTTTTCGGTGTCCTGATGTATCGAGACACAGGGTGAATTTGAAAACAAACCCAACATTACAAGTCTTATGCAGAAAGGCGTGGGACTGTTGCTACTCTCTCACTGCCTCTTCTGGGCATTTTGGAAGGGTCTGAAGAACAGCTCGCTAGAGAGACCTCCATGGAGCATTCTACCGCCTCTTAGCTGATTTATAAAAGGAAGACAGTTAAGTGTCAGCATAGGGGCAATACAAAAGCCATGAAATTTTGCATTGACTATGATCTAACACTGCAAACCCCCTACACATACACAAAAAACACTCTCAGGAAGGAAGATCACATTGGGCAAGGGGGGAAAGTAGGGCTGTGGATTCAACAAATTTGAAAGGAAATGAACATGCCCAAAGAAAAGGTTTACTAACACTGAACTATTTAAAGAACAGTTTGGTCTTCTCCTATGTGCTGCTGCTCCTTGAAACTACATTGGCGCAAAAGAATTCTCTTGAGACACGGGGTTTTAAAGAAAGGTCTTTTTTTTTTTTTCACCTTAGAAATTAGTACCTAACATGCAGCAATAGAAGGACATCACGGTGGGCAAGAGTTGGTTACAAAGAAGGAAAAAGGCAAAAGCCAAATGGAGCTGGGAAGGGTCAATAAGCATGAGCGGAGCGCAAAAAGCAGACTATAGCAATTACATCGTCATTTTGCTCTTATGCCAGCACTGTATTTTGAAAACACAGTGTTTTTCTGTTCCCTGCGGCATAAGCCACAAAGTCGCAGGCTTGCTGTGCCAAAAGCTTTCAAGTTAACATGCTGTATATTTATATCATTAAAGAAATAAGAGGCCACTTCATTCATGGCATTTAAGCCTATATATTTCAAGATCTAAACAGGTTTTGAGTGACAAGGCTTAGTAAGGTTATTCCATAATTACCTACTATGAAATTCCTCTAAAACTTCTGACTGACTGCTGCTACAGACACATACTGGCATAGTCAGACCACTCAGTACAGCAAATTCACCCACCTGCAAGTCTCCATATTTGCACACATCCTTACTCTCCCCCCATCCCTATCTGAGATCAAAGATGCCACCGTGTCCTGGTTCACAGCACAGCAGGAGCTGAAACTGGAAGTGACATGTTTAGAGAGTGGTCATTTAGCACTAGTACAGGCTTCATGCGTTTCCACTTGCCTTGATATTGAACAGGTGTTAAACAGTAGGCAATTTTATAAGTTTCTTTTAACTGGAAACTGTCTTGAAAGCAACAAAAACCTCACAGAGGAGGTTTTGTGAAATGTCAGAGGGAAACATCTGTTGTTCGAAAACCTAATAGGAGGAAAGCACTCCAGTTGGAAATTCCTCTTTTGCACATTTTTCCCGTGCTGGGAAGTGCTCCTCTGGGACTCTCACTCTCGCCTGTCTGCAGCTTTGCTGGTTGAAGTCTTGCTTGCAAGAGCGGTAGGATCTAGAGCTGCTAGGGGTTCAGTCGGGACCCGAGCCACCAGAGAGCAGCTGGGGTGAGGCAGCTCAGCATCACACAACCCTTTCCAGGCACACGAGGCCATGCAACAGCTTAGCACCCTTTTGCCTCTTTGATTTGCTGCACTTCCAGCAAAACCTGACTTTTAAGCACCACCAGTGTTCATCAAATTGTATTCCTTAGCAGAAAAAAAGATGATTTCAGGGCTGAGGACATCAAGGTGGACTTCAAATACAGGGAATAACAGGTAGGAATGAATGTTGAGCTCTTACAATATAGACAGATTCATCATATTCCTCCTCTCGGCATCTACTATTGGCCACCAGCCATAGGCAACTGGGCAACTTAGACAGGGTTTATCCTAAGGGATAAATTTGAGGTGGCTCCTGAAAAGCCATTGTTTCAGTTGCAGGCACAGCCCTGGCTGCTCCACTGGGGCTCAGGGAGGGAAAATGATACTTTTCAGAGCATTATGCAGCTGGTGATTCATCCTCCCCTGAAATCCTCTCCTTTGCTGCCCCAACCTCAGGCACAAGGATGCCGCAGGTCCCCAGTTTCCCACAACCTCAGAAACTCTTGACAAGAGCAGCTCAAGTGGTGATGCAGTAGGTCCTAGGAGAGAGCAAAGGGCTTGCTTTTCTGACTAGACCTGGGGCTTGGGGTATGACCTGAGTCTGATGTACACCTTGATATTATTCATATGCAAAACCAGGAGATCTGAAGTAGATCAGCAAGACAAAACATACTCAGACTCTTTTTTCTACAGTCATTTCTTTATCCTTCAACTCAGCCTGAGAACAGCAGAGGCTGGTGTCCTCCCACATCAGGGTAGAGAGGTTAGCAAGAGGAACCACAGAGTTTTTCCTCTCTGGCCCATGAACAGGTGATGGCCAAAGCAGAAAACAAACCCTGTCCTGGGGGACTTCTGTTAGCTCCGTTCAGTTTAGGGCAAACTCTCAGAGCCAAAGACACTGGTTGTTTACTGTTGTGCTGTCAGCTTTAAACTGCTCAGTGTCACTGTTTTGGGTAGAATAAATAGCTTTTGTTTCACTCCTCTGCTGTCTTTGGCTCCTGCATGTACTAGTTTATTGGATTAAAACACACAGATTAAGGGGATAAGCTAATCAACAAACAGGCATCAAACTCCGCAAGGCTGGAGCAGATGGTGGTACAGTGCATACTGCCAGCTCAGCCTCCACACCTGGGAGCATTGGTCCTCCCAGTGCATGCCACTGTTGGTGTAGGGGCGGGTTTGCCTTAGCCATAGCTGGGGCATCACACTCATGGGCAAGCACCACCACACACATCCATGTCCTACTCACTTTCTAGGTTTGTGTGGTCCCGTTTGGTCTGTGTCTGCACCTGCGTTGAGATCTCCTGGCATAATTTTAGACCCCAACCAAGTACTTGCAATGTCTGTCCTGGCAAAAGCCTCAGGCGAACTCAGCCCAGGGCCTGTGACACGAAAACCTATAAATAGGACATGCAGGCATTTGTTAGTCACACGTTTTCCTGCAGCCCTATTTAGCCAACAACAAACTATTGGCACAAGACAGAGCTTACGGATGAGGCAAATCCTTACCAGGCATCCCTGCACTGATTTACATGGGCACAAAGACCATGTGCTAGCATGTGGGTTGCTGGCAGGATCAGGGGTGCTGGCTGACACTCATTTTTACAGTCCCCCCAACCTTTAAACAAAAAAAACCCAACCCAAACCCCCTTGTTTTTGGGGGGGACGGAAAGAGTGGCACGTGTACACACATAGGCACTTTCTTGTCCAGGTGCGGGCTCAGCCATATACAGTCTTTTTTTTCCTCTGAGTAATCTCCAGAGACACCACGCTTGAATTGTCCCAGCTCTTTGCACAGGCTGTTTGTTGCTGTGTTACATCCCCACGGTATTTGCTATAAGCTAGGCTCCTAAAAGGCTTAGCGTGAAGTCCCTTATAAGAAAGTTATTTCACACTCATCCGCTGCTCAGTTCCAGGGAAGGTTACCTTGGACAGACTGCAGAGTTATGACGTAAATACATGTAGCTTTACATTACAGAGTTAACTCAGCCCTGCCTGTGAACCCACGGCTTATCTTGCAGGGGAAACCCAGCAAATGCCTCTGCAACCCTCCTGCAAAGCGCTTTGTCCTCCCCGACAGAAACAAGACTGCTATTTTGGCAGGCCATCAAACCCCATGCTTCACAGCTGCTGCAGTGCCACAGCCACCTCCTTGCTGCAAGATACACGATCACAGCCATCTACCTTTTCATGTGGCCATCACGGTCACCCTCTCCTCCCCTCCACCTGCTCCCTCACAGTCCTATTTCCCACGTCCTCCCCGAACCGCTGCAGCTAGTGATACCGTTGCATGTCCACTCATAATCTGTCTGTCCGTGTGCTGGTTGTAAAAGAAGCACTTCTGATGCACAGCCATCAGCTCACAAGGCAGGCAGTGGCCTCGATCACAGCAGATATTAACTTCATGAGTTACAAAATAAGAATAACCATCCCATTTTCATTATTCTTCTAAAAATTCAGAGTGAAGCAGGAAACCTGACCTCCGTAATTGCCTTCTCCTCCAAGGCAGAAATCATATGAAATAAAAAGGAGTCAGCTTCTCACCCAAAAGCACACTTTTAACCTCCTACAAACACACAAAGGTGATTCAAAATGCCCATATTTTATCTGCAAATGTTGTGTTGGGCTGAGACAGTACAGGCTGACCCAGCTGGGCGTGGGTTCTAGAAGCACATCGCAAATCTTGAAACACTATTTCAGCACATGTTCCTATTAGAAATATGGCCAAAAGAGAAATCATAGGTGCACCAATGGACTACTGCTTCACCTCTAAGGGAAGTCAAGCCTGCACTTTCCAGAACCACAGCCACTGCTGCACAGACTTAAAAGCCCCAACCCACTCCTACCTGTGCTGTTCAGGCCACTTTCTCCAGCCTCAGCCTCATTTGTCTCCTTTCAATTGTCGTGGTTTTGTGGACTGAAACGTATGGACACTTACTGCAGGAGCCTTTTCCCTTGCAAAAAAACTCAAGCCTTGAGTGAAATCACGAGCTTTGTGTGAATGGCTTAACCTTCACTAATTAGGAGCCCTCTTTTTAAGGATATATTTTTTAGGCTATACTGACATCTGCAGGTGCACCATAATGGATTTTGGAAATTAGACATGCTATGGTTGAAAAATCAGCCTCCAGGTTTGCAAAGAAAATGATGATTACACTACTCTGTCTGAAGGGAGTAGAGGAGCAGTGCAAGTTCCCACGAGAGGGTGCTATGCAGTTCAGTGGCCAAGCTCTGCTACCAAACTCGCGCTGATGCTGTAAGAGCAGACTTGGTTACTCCTGGTTCATGAAATTGTTCTCAGGCCAGTAAATCACATCAGGCTAACACAGTAAAGCACCCACAAGCTGCAGCTCCTCAGGATTAGCATTTAGGTATCTTTTTGCTGGTATTCAAACCCGTGTTGACCAATGTTGGCCTTAATTTTTTGTTAAACTATAGCCACAGAAATCTACATTTGGAAAAATGCAGGAGATGATTGTAGGTAAGAATGAGGGTCAAATTAGCTTAGGTCATCATTACTTGAATTTAGAAACACCCATCGAAATTGTATTCAGCCTGAATATAATGTGCTTTACAAATCTTCCCAATTTTCTACAGTTCTCCTCATAGTGAAGAAGTATTACACTTCTGCTTGTTTGCAAAACGGCAGCAAGATCTCACATGTTCCTCAAAATCAAGAGGGATTCAGGGTATCTTGCCTTTAATGAAGCCGTACACCAAAAAACCATGAGAAATGTAACCCGAAGCAGTTGAAAGACAGAGTGAAGCCCAGGCGCCAAGGCAGGCGGGCATTTCTACAGCCTAATGCACGCCTGGAAGTTACAGAACTGAAAGAAATTGGCTGAAGCTTAACTATCCATTACAGTAGTATAGCATAACAGTTTTGCAAGGGTGAGTTGTCCTCAGGTAATTTCTTCATAAAGTAAACATACACACAGAATTATCCTCATTTTCCTCCCAAAGATTTTTCTGGCTTATAAAAATATTCTATTGCCAATACAAGACTTTCTGTTTTATCTCGTCCTCAAAGTATTTCAAGGTGTGAGGACATGGACAGCCATTGCACTACTCCTAGGTATTCTTGAAGTATTAAAAAAGAATAAATCCATGAAAACAACACACAGTCCTTTTAGTTTAAACAAAGAAACTTCCAGTATCTAAGGTGTGATTTGTTTGTCTCACATCAGGTTAAAATTCAGGCTCTTTGCCTGCTGCCTAATGGACCTCAACAAACACTCAGGCCCACCTGAGCGCAGAGAACCCCGGAGCAGGGGGCTGCAGGGAGATAATCCGCACCTTCTCCCCTGCAAACCGCTCTCGTGCAGTCCATGCTCAGGACCTGCGCCTTGGAGCCCACTAGACAACTCATGGAGCCCCCTGCAACTCATGCAACTCAGAGGTGGCAGGGTGTATTGGCTTTGTGTGGCAAGGTTTTGGTAGCGGGGGGGGGGTTACAGGGGTGGCTTCTGTGAGAAGTTGCTGGAAGCTTCCCCTGTGTTCGAGAGAGAGCCAATACCAGCCGGCTCTAAGACAGACCCGCCGCCGGCCAAGGCTGAGCCAATCAGTGATAGTGGTAACGCCTCTGTGATAACATTTTTAAGAAGGAAAAAAGTTGGGACAGACAGTATTCGGCAGCCGGAGAGAGGAGTGAGAACACATAAGAGAAACAACCCTGCAGACCCCCAGGTCAGTGAGGAAGGAGGGGGAGGAGGTGCTCCAGGCACTGGAGCAGAGATTCCCCTGCAGCCCGTGGTGGGGAAGACCATGGTGAGGCAGGCTGTCCCCCTGCAGTCCATGGAGGTCCACGGTGGAGCAGATATCCACCTGTAGCCCGTGGAGGACCCCACGCCGGAGCAGGTGGGTTCCTGAAGGAGGCTGTGACCCCATGGGAACCCTGCGCTGGAGCAGGCTCCTGGCAGGACCTGCGGATCTGTGGAGAGAGGAGCCCCACGCTGGAGCAGGTTTTCTGGCAGGACTTGTGACCCCGTGGGAGACCCACGCTGGAGCAGTGTGCTCCTGAAGGACTGCACCCTGTGGAAAGGACCTATGCTGGAGCAGTTCATTAAGAACTGCAGCCCGTGGGAAGGACCCACGTTGGAGAAGTTCGTGGAGGACTGTCTCCCGTGGGTGGGACCCCATGCTGGAGCAGGGGAAGAGTGTGATGAGTCCTCCCCCTGAGGAGGATGAAGCGGCAGAGAACAACGTGTGATGAACTGACCGTAAACCCCATTCCCTGTCCCCCTGTGCCGCTGGGGGGGTTGGTAGAGAAGCCGGGAGTGAAGTTGTGCCCGGGAAGAAGGGAGGGATGGAGGGAAGGTGTTCTGAGATTTGGTTTTATTTCTCATTACTCTGCTCTGGTTGATTTGTAATAAAGTGAGTTAATTTTCCCCAAGTTGAGTCTGTTTTGCCCGTGACGGTAAGTGGTGAGTGATCTCTCTCCTGTCCTTATCTTGACCCACAAGCTCTTTGTTATATTTTCTCTCCCCTGTCCAGCTGAGGAGGGGGAGTGATAGAACGGCTTTGGTGGGCACCTGGCAACCAGCCAGGGTCAACCCATCACACAGGGACTGATCCTGGAATTTGTTACTTTTTAAGATGAGATTGGCATGGTTTAGTACCCAGTTATAAGAGGAATTATGTGTCATGCAAATGAACCCCATCAGCGGACGCACAGAACAGCAGGAGAAAGCTTGGGATTAAGACACCCCCCTCTCTTATGCCAAAGGCCAGACTGCTCACATTGTCTTTCCAGATAGTCCCACTGAAGTCAAAGCAGCTACTGGAGCAGCTAAAGAGAAGGGAGTTGGACCATGGGTGTGCTAAACTTTTAGAAGATCTTTCGCCCTATCCAACCAAGATACTACATCTGAGTGTTGTCTCAGTGACCGTGCAGGTGGAGAGCTGCCTTTGCACCATTTCAGAGACCTGATCAATCCAGTGGGTGCATGGAGAAGCAGATGAGGTGCCATCTCCCCTTTGAGCAGAACAGGGAAGGGACTCAGGCAGCCTCCTCTTGGGCTGGGGACTAAGTGCCCCAATCACAGCGTACAAGAGGAGGCAAGTCAGCTAACACAGCTGGCCTCTGCATAGTGCCTGGAAGGAGCGCCCCAGACTCAGACTGACGCCTTGGAACAGCTCTCAAAAAATTGCAGTGGAGCTTAAAAATGACTCCAGCTTGTGTTAGTGCAGAGCGCTAGCCAGCTATGGATCAGGAGCGCGTAAGCATGAGAAATAAACTCCTACCAACACCATGCGCTCGGTACACATCTCTCAGGGCTAGATTCACAAAAAAGGTTTTCAAGACCTTATCTGCCAACTAGAAGCCATCGCCCTGAGTTATGTCCCTAAGCTCTCTGCACACTGTATGACTGCAGGGAGTCAAGCACCTATGAATAAGGAGTGATGAAAACCAAGCTGCAGGGTAAGGAGTAACTCTGCACAGCAATTAGAAAACACTCAGGACGGGTCTGTCTTGTGGGCCTCCCTATGTACTCAGAAAACATATAGAAGTCCTGCAGTGAGAACAGCGGCTTATCTCCATCTGAGATTCACACCCTTGGAGCTACAGAGCCTATATCCCTCCAGGAACAGCTGCCTGCACCCTTTTATAAATCCTGTAGTGGCACATTGTCTGATGAGGCAGGAGGCACAGGTACAGCTCTCCCTGGCCCTGATGGCTTTGGACATGCCCCTCCCAGCCCCAGGTGCTCTCACAGTGACGATCTGAGGTGGAGGCAATGTGGCTTTTCTGGTTCCTCAGATTCACTCCTTTTGCAGCACAAGAAGAGGACAAGGCTGGAAAGCTGGAGCCAAAGTGGATCAAAGAGACAGAAAACTCACTGAGCAAGTCAGGTACGGCAGCTCTGCGGCAGATTGCACTGAGTGTGAGCTTCTCTTCTCCATCAGTTTAACCATCACAATGAACTGCCTCACCTGAGGAAAAGTTGGTCCTTTTGACTTGGCTGCACTAGGGACAGAGGCTTTTAAACATCCTGTAGAGAGGATGGATGCTAAAAGCCCTTGAATATCAACAGATCTTCATTGCCTTCTCTCAATTTATATTTGGCATACAGACAGACCGAGATCTTGCCCTACATGCGAGCTGTGGAGCAGCTCAGAGCCCACAGGACTTGTCCCAGAAGTCCTTGGCAGCACAGCACCTCCCAGGAGTTCATCACTTGGCCATAGCTTTGCTGTGTGGATGTTCACATCCTTGTGGTCAAATTCAACAATGCAACAAGCACACCCTCAAACCAAGCAAACTAGCCATGAACCCATCGTTTCCACCATAGCTTTATGCATCTAGAGAGAAAACAAATCTCCCTGTCTCTTCGTTTCCACAAGAGAAGCCCTGGGGCAGGTAAGCCCTGTAGTACACCTGTCGTACATTGAGTGCAGTGCAGCCACTAGCCGTGAATGTGAGGCAGCAGTGAAACAGATGAGGAGGAGAGGATGGGTCCAGTTCTTATACTGCCATCCCAGCAATGGGAAAGACCTTGGAAAGCAATCCACAGGAGAAGGATGCAACGGCCAACAGCTTACTTCTCTGTGCCAAGAGGGTTGTAGTACAAATCACCTAACAGACAGAAGCAGGGTCATAAAAGCTATGGCCATAAAAGCCAGGGTGAGCCTTCCTCTTCCTCTGTTACGAAGACTGGACATTCAATGAAATAATAGGGAAAACTGACTGCATGCAAGACCTGAGGACCTTGCTCACTTGCTGACGTGACACAGCCTTAGTTCAGTAAAGAGGAACATGAGAGCAGGTAAAATCCTCATCCAAACCCTACTTGCTTAAAGTGATGGGGAGATAAGAAAGGAAAACAAACCTGGGTCAGGAGCCAGAATGTATGTTTTGCTTTGTGTTTTGTAATGGTTTAAACCTGAAGTCCAATCTGAGATCTTCTGAAACACAAGGAATTCAAATTCAGGTCCAGACTTCATATTTGGATCCATTTCAAGTAAAACCAAAAAGGACTAAGTCTTCTGCTGTCTGAAGGTTAGACACCTTTATGTGCCAAACTGTCTGTTACCGTGCATGAGTTTAGCACAATTTAAAAAAAAAAAAAAAAGAGAAAAAAAAAGAGGGGGCAGTGGAATGCATTTATCTGATTTTTAAGCAGTGATTAAATAGTCTAGATCTGAAAATGCCACCTCTGAGGAAATAAGACACTAGCCCAGCTCTGAAACTGGGAGTTTTCCAAACGATTAAAAAAACCCATGTAACACATTGTCAAAACAAGCTACAGACAAACAAGCATACAACAGGTGAAAAAAATGTGACTTCAAGGGGTGTGATGACAGTTCTGTTTGCACAATATATTAATTTCAGGGTACTTGAGCATCTGTTATATATTTAGTTCCTTTCTGCTGAAGACAATAAAGCAGGTGAGCATCACTCACACGTAAGAGACCATATGTTTGTGAGATGCTGGGAGGTGCACTCAGCAGAGAGAGAAATGCATTCACTTCAGCAGAGAGCAAAGCAAACTGAATTTCTTCTTTGCACAAATTGCTCTTTATTATCATAAACTTATTAATGCAAATTATATAAATTCATGTACACAGAATACAGTACCTGGGCTAAATGCCTCCTCTTCCTTGCTCCCAAGACATTAAACAAGAGTCTTGTTTTGGCTTTTGTGGACAAATAAAATATAGAAAGGAAAGTTAAAAGTGGCTGCTTTCCTCTACCTTTTGTACTGCATCCTCTCCTGAATTGTCAGGAGGGGAAATTGGACATGAAAGGGTGGGTCCCAAGCAGGTTTTGACTACTAAAAAGAAGGTCCCAGGTGCTTAGCTGAAAGCCTCAGCTGGAGACAGGAAAGGAAGAGGTTACTCTGGGTTAAAAATTCCTGTTTGTGATGTCCCCATTCCCAGAAACACAGCAATGGCTGCTTTTGCTCCTACAATTTGAGGTATGTTTTCATGTTTTGAGGACTGAGGAAAGTGGTGACTCCCCTTTATTCAACACGTGCGAGGCCGCACTGGGAGTACTGTGTCCAGTTTTGGACTCTCCAGTACAAGACAGACATTGATATACTGAATTATGCCGAGTGGAGGTCACCAAGATGGTTGGAGGCTGGTGCACACCAGGAGAGGCTGAGAGAGCTGGGCTTGCCCAGCCTGGTGAGGGATAACTGTCAGGACTCCTGCTGCTGTCTACAGCTACCTAGTGGGAGGGAATAAGGAAGAGGGAGCCAGACTCTTTACAGTGGTGCACAGCAAGAGGCAATGGGTGCAAGCTGGAACATGGGAAATTCTAGTCAGCTAGTAAGTTGGAAGCTATCTGCTGTGAGTGGGCTTTGGATGAGATGTCCTCCTGAGGTCCCTTCCAATCTACATCGTTCTGCAATTCTAAAATTGGGTACTCCCCCATGGAGGAACAACCCACCTTCTTCACACTTCAGGTTTTGATCGGAAATGCAAAAACAGGGAGAGAAACCATATGAAAGTGAATATGCATTTTTTGACTACATGGCTTCCAGGACAATTCAGCTAGAAAGGCCCAAGTAAAGAAACTCCTCAATTTCTAGCTTCTAACAAAGTTCATCTGGCTCAAAAAACTAACCAGGTGAATGTGCCTACTCTTCTTTGACCACCGCACTGCTGAGATAGCCAGGCCTCAGCCTGGAGAGAAGTTACAAATTTAGAAATTAAATTTGACTGTGTGCATTAATTGGCCAAATGATTTGGTATTAGTGTAGGTGCAAAAGTAGAGCTTCAGAGGAGTTTCACTGCAGCTGAAGAGGCTGGTCAAGTCATAACAGCAAAATATTGCTAGCTGTGAAGATTCCCAGACTGCTTGCTGAAAGGGTTTTGAAGTGTTTAGGAAACAAACAAGATGACGCTTTTCTTTTCCAAGTCTAAGGAATTCAGGTGCTACGCTACAAATCACGGTTGTGCTACAAAGACAGAAAAATTATCTCTGAAAGACATTCAGAGGGGACTATGTTTATACGTGTGTCCTGAAGTACAGAAGTGCAAGTGTTATGGTGTAACCTTGCATAACAAGTATGTGTAATGGTAACAAAGGGGAAATTCTGTATGAAAAAAGACAATGGATTTACTGCTTGAATGGGTTTTGTTTAAAAAAGTAAAGCACTGGTATTCCAAATAGTACTTAATGTGTTTTTTTATAATGTTTAAATGTTTGTTTATTAAAGGACCGTACAGTATTCTCTCATTGATGTTAATGGGGACTATTGACACCTTCAGTCAATAACTAAGACAGAATTGAAGCCTCTGTTTCAGGAAAGGGTTAAACAGAGATCCCCAGTGAAGGAGAGCTGGATGGTTACAGTAGGGCTGGCACTGAAATGGGGTTACACAGGCATGCAAATGGGGAGGACAATTAATGTAGCTAAGCACTATCTCACTGCCTCTGTTGCCCTGTTACAAATCAGGACAACGTTACCCAAGCTATGAAAGCACCTTGCTGGGCAGGACATCTCCAGCCCACCAGATAAAGACCCCTGCCAAGCTGCAGCAGCTGGGCAGGACAGAAACACGGCCCTGGGGAGCCAGCTGGCACAGGAGGGGAGGTGGGAACCACCACCCTGTCCCATCTCAGGAGAGGTGTTAGTATAAACAGATCTGCCCCGTAAATGCTCCCGTTTCTTTACAAGAAAAAAAAGGGAGGACCCATCCGAGTTTCTTTGCATCTCTCCTGGCCATTACTGGGGGTCTCCTGCTGACAGAAAGGGCAGAGGAGCAACCTCCAGGAGCTAAGCAAACCTGCCAGCATTTTAGGACTGGCAATTTAGGGATGCATCTTTAGCATCCCCAAGCCCTTGGGGAAGACCTGGGAGCTGTTTTGCTGGGCCAAGGGGCTGGCCCCTGCCCAGGGCTCCTGGCTTTTCCCCATACCAGTGCTCCCAGCAAGGCAATGGTGGTGGAGGGGAAGCGGCCCTGGGGGGGATGCACGGCCACAGGGCTGCTCTCCTCAGGCGGGCCCCCGGGGCTGCCGGAGTAACACGTTTCATTGGCATTTAGTGGGGAGCAACTGAGCTGTACAAACTCCCCAGTGGAAAGCCAATGCCGACCTCCGCCATGCCCTCTCGCTCACCTGCCACCTCCTCCTGAGGGCCTCCAGCAACCCAGAGCCCCCAGAGCCCTCTGCCTGCTACTTATTTATTTATCTTGTAAAGATGAGCCCAGGGCCGTTCATCTTTCAGCCCTTCCCGCACCCTCGAGGGAGGAGGTAATGGAAGACCTGGCAGGAGATGCACACGCTCATCAGCCCAGGGGTACCCCAGACCAACTTTGGAGAGCACCCCGGCAGGAGCGTCTGGCGCCCGGGAGGGGACCACGCCAGTGTTGATAAACATTTATCAGCGCTGCCATCATTAATCCACATGCTTTTTAAAATAAAGAACATGAACCTAAATAAAGCCAGGGAAAGCGTATATATAAAAAGAGCAGGAAACACTGGAGACTTGGAGTAGCATCTTTTCTATACTGGGGGGCTTCCTTCTGCATAAACACAACAAAATAATTTTCTATACTGGGGGGCTTCCTTCTGCATAAACACAACAATAAATAACTAGTGCTTCAACTAACAGCTATAAATAGCATCTTGTGCACACAATCAGATGATTTACATGCTTGCCCTGGAGTGATTGGGCTGAAATGAGTTGCAGCCTGTTCCTCTTCCTACATGGCAGGAGTTCTCCCATTACCTAAGCTTCATTGTTTTTACACTTTTTATTCCAGGGCTTCACGCATGGCTTGTTTGCTGCTCAGTTCCTTCCCGTGTCCAGCTTCCCTCCTTGCCAGCATTTCCAGCGACGGAGATGACACCTGATGGTGAGCTGATCAATGGCTGGTTTCCTTCCTCTGAACTCACCCCGTCCCACAGACACCACAGCCCATCAGCCTCCCAGATGTTCCCACTTGTTTTGTTTTCATAGGATATTTGAAAACATTTCAAATCCACCAGCGGCTGGATGAAAATATTTCAGGCCTCAAGCAACTGTGCTGATTTTAATCATATGCATCCTGTTGAAGAGGGGACACACACACACACACACACACACACTGTATACACTCTTTTCACATGTGTTCATGTATACATATTTTCTCATGCAAATCACGTTTCTTCTGTTGGTTACTCTTGGTATGAAAGAGTATCTTTTGAAACAGAAAATATCGCTTAGCACTGACAAGAAGTTTGTATTATTTAGATTGTCTTGGCAAAGGCACTAATGGAAGTTTCCCTTATGAAAATACATAGCACCTGAGATTTCTCCTTACATTCATGAACATATATAAATAAGCCTTGATAGTATGAATTGCTAATTGAGAAGATACAGTATAACTCCCATTGCTATCCCATTTTCATAGTTGTAGAATTGCATTTGCCTTTAAAGCTTTCCTACAACCTCAACTAAACAGAGGCCAGAAAAAGGGAACTACTTTAGTAAAATACACCACTGTCCTGGAACAGGGGTTCACAGACTGTTTAATCTGATGTGCCAACTCTCAGCCTTTTGAACTACAGCTCCACAGACGAATGCCATCCCCTCTGCAACCCACATGTTGCTGGAGGTGGTTCAAAGACATATGGGGAGTGAGAGCCTGTTACAAGGAGAAGACAGCAATGCTTCTGCTGAAGGCAGGAAACAAGCCAAATGAGAGCTTGTGATGTACAGATGAAGTCAAGACCATTCTTGCTTAGCACACTGCTCCGTCAGCCTTGGCAACTCCCACAGGCAACCGCAGAGTCACAACCATCGGCTGAGAACTGTTGGCCCAGGAGAAGTCATCATCAGCTTTGATATTTCTTGATGGGATATACGGAGGCAGACCTCCTAGTTTATCCCAGCCCCGTGAAGATTCACGCGTCTCAAGCAGGAGTAACAATTGCAAAGAGGATGTGCCTGTGCCGAGGCTCCGCACAGCTGCAGGGGGCTGCAGAAGGGCTGGAGGCACTCCTGCTCACGACGATTGTTTGCCTGCAGCTGGATTATGCACATGGTTGCTTCCAATGTCCACAAAAGGCTGAAGAATGCAGAGAAAACAGCTCAGACAATTGTTCATTTGTGTTAAAAAGGGGAAAGAAAAAGTCTCTCTCAGTGGAGAGCATCAACTCGTGGCCAAGCACGTGTCTTTGGGACTAGAATAAGTGGTGTCGCCACGGAAGGAGATGAAAGCTGGTATCTCCTGCCAGGCTGGGCCATGACACCACCTCGTGCTTCTGCCTCACCGCAAATGACAGGACAGCCTCTCCCCCAGTTGAGTTCAGCAGAATTAGGGTCCCAACCTCTTTGTGCATCTGTCAGTAGAGGGCAATGTAGTTACAAATAACTGACCAGCTCCAGGTCCCCACCCAGCAGCAGGCATAGACCTTACCTACTATTTTATATTGCCATGTGTGACCTAACAGTGTATCCTGCTGTTATGAGCCGTGTTTAACATACCAGTAACACTATGTCATGCAGCTGATACTAGAATTAAGGTCTAGGGTATTCGTTTATGACGGCAGGTTCCCTTGCGATCACTGCTATTTGTGGCAGGGGGAAAGGAGGGGACGCAGCACTGGAATGGGTTTCCAGTGGGCGTTTGTTTACTGTACTTTCGATGCACTGGTTTATCAGCCCAGGGAATAAGTTATAGCTTCCCAGCCTGCCTGTCTGGTTACAAATTCCAGTCTGTTCCTCCAAGCTGAATATAGAGAGCAGCTGGCTGAAGCTAAATGAATAATGCTGCCTCACAAAACAATAGTGCTGGGCTCAACATGTTGCACAGACATCTATTTTGAGTTTGGATATTTAAAGACTAAGGAGGCATGACAGGCACATTTATGGGGCAGCAATTACCAGCAGCCTGCAGACTGTGCCTTGGATGTGAACAGATTAACACCTTCCTCCCTGAGTGTGTCAAATACTCTAGCAAAGAGTTCACCTTTACAAAGGAAGTGTCTCTGAAGAGTTGACAAGTCCTTCCACTTGCACATCCAGCATTTATACTTTGGATAACCTAAAGAAAAGTTTCTGTGCTACAATCAATCCTATCTAGAACAAAGCGTTGAAATGTAATGCTGTTATTTTACTCCATCCCGTACCTTTTATCAGTGGGAAAAGGCAGAAAGACCTAGCAGGCCTTTATGGCTTATAATTTTCTGATTTCAGGGCAAACTCTTTTCTCTGGAAGAATGAAAGCACTGCTAAGAACATCCTTAGCACATAAGGTGCCTCAATACTTAACAGCAATTACTGCTCTTTCTTTGAAAGCTAATGGACAAGGGAGGTTATTTTCAGTTTTTCAAGACAATCAGTCAGAGCTAAGATATAAACAGATATATGTGTCACTTCTGGAGATACTTCGTGTCTTTCTGTTTCATCATCTGACTACAGCTATGAATGCCTGCATATACCTATATTCCAGAAGGAGGCTGGATTCTTATTTTGGGCAGAACCTGCTAGCTTCTATCCATTTCAGATGAAGCTGAACATGTGCAGAAGAGTGATTTGTATAACTTTGCAGCCTGAGCCTGCAAGTATGTACTGAAAAGCATGGTGCTCAGGGCACTGCCACGACAGATGGAACCACTCATGCACGGCAGTGCTAGGACAAGGCCTTAAAATGTGTTTCTTTTACAACTCAGTGCCATAAAACTGGATACAAGCAGTCATAGGAACTTGCCAGAGGTTTTATAAGCTCATGGTAGCTTCAGGTACTTGGAAGCTCCAAACTTTGACTATTCTTTTCAGCAGGAAGGAAGAATACCCTTGTTTAAACGGTGCTTAAGGGAAAAATTCAATCTTTCTTAACAAGCTCACTGGCCAGTGACCCTGGGGTAAGAGAAAGCTCCCGATCATAGTAGAAGTGACACTATAACTCGGGTTTAGGGGCTGAGATATAAATGAACATGGATAAGAAAGCTCCTGGTCCAGCCTTCAGCTAATTAGCAATGTGGACTGGCCTGCAGATAGCTTGTGCGCTGATGCATAAGTAGTTTCATGACAAGTAACTCAAAATACTTAGTAAAAGATATTGAGACAGGTTAAAAAAAGAATTCTAGGAAATCCAAAACAGCTATTCATGCCAGAATTTGCTGCCTTTTTTTGCAGTTTTGAAACCAGCATAATTCTCACATCTGATCATGTAGTTCTGCATGCAGCAAACAACTAGGACAGTGAAAACAAGCAGCGGACAGAAAATCCCAGTGAAAAATATAGTATATGTCACACTTCTGACTTTTGTCTGAAGATGGCACATGATACAAATGCTTTGATCTCACCAATAGCGTCCATATTAATTAAGCTGAGCATGTGATTAAATGCTTTGCAACACTAACAGTAGTTAGCTGAGGGTTTTGGAAAGATGAAAAAAGAAGTATGTAATAATTTTGTAAGAAAAAAAAAGATTCAGACTCAGGTTGTGATTTCCAGAAAAAAAAGTAGCACTAGCATTACAGCAGAATTAAACATTCACAGCTGTATTTGTGCCATAAGGCTTACAGCAGATAATTAAGGACCATATTCCCACAATCCAATACTGCACACCTATTTACCTGTCTAATCTCTCTAAGGTCTCAGTAAAGGTTAAAAAAACTGTTAAAAAAACCTGCCACTTGGAGGAGGGTCAACTACATACAGCAAGTTCCTCAGGGTTTTGACCAGCTGGGTTTTGACTGTCTACAAGAATGGAGACTCTACAACCTCCCTAGGAAACCTGTTGCAGTGTCAGGACCTTCCCCTGCCACCCTGGAAAAAGGTTTTCCCACTATCTCATTGGAATTTCCCATGTTCCAGATGGTGTCTGTTGCCTATCACTGTGCACCACTGGAGAGTCTGACTTCATCTGCCCTTTTGGGGACCCTCTCTCCTGAAGCCTTCCCTTCTCTATGCTGAACAAACCCAGCTTTCAGCCTTTCCTCGTACATCATCTGCTCCAACCCCCTCACCACCTCGTGGCCTCCTCTGGACTCATTCCAGTTTGTTGATGTACTGTAGACTCCAAAAGTGGACACAGTGCTCCAGATGCACTCTCACATCCCTCAGCCTACTGCCTCCGCTCATGCCTGTACAGCTCAGCGTGGAGCTGGCTCCCTTTGCTGCAAGGGCATGTTACTGTCTCATGTCCCATGTGTGGGCCACCAGGACTTCCAGCTCCTTTTCTGCCAAACTGCTGTCTGTCCGCTTGGCCCCTGCCTGTCCTGCTGTGTGGGGTTGTCCCATCCCAGGTATAGGACTTTGTGTTCGTCTTTGTGAAGTTCCATGAGGTTTTTCTCAGTTCATCTCTCCAGCTTGTTAAGTTACCCATGAACAGTGGCAGCTCTGCCCTCCAGCATATCAGTTATCCCCCTCCATTTCAGTACTGTCTGCAAACTGTAGAGTATAGATATAGGAAATAATTAGTGGGACAAGGTGCATTCAAACCCTCTGAACAAGCCATGCTTGAGGTCTGCTCTGCATAACACGCTGTGGCAGCAGCCACACACAGCCCTCCTGGGAGTCAGCTGCGGGGACAGGCACTCAGCGCCTGGCAGTGCTGGGTCCGCCAGTGCACCGTCCTGCCACTTGCAGGTGGTCTTTCTAGGTGTCTGTCATGTTTCAGATAGTCAGAAGCGTAGGACTGCAGTGACTGAATGTCTAGGGTATGTGTCCTGCTCTATCATCTGGAGGATTTATTGTTGCAATAATGTAATATTAGGTCAGTAAGCAAGAGACAAAATGTCATTATGTTTGTTATCAATCCTTTTGCCATCAGCCTCCGCTGCTAGATTTTTAACAACCAAGGGCATGGGAAGTAACTGAGACTCACTAATTGAGACGACAGTTTCCCCTGATTTCAGCAGTTCCCTATCCCACTTTTCATCCTGATTTTAGAGTGCTTCTGCTGGGACCAGCTCTGACCTCCACTGACAAGGTTGCAGCTGGTCCAAATCGGATGGGTTAAATGCTCTGTTCCTATCTCTGACAATGTTTTACTGCTCTGGAAAGTTTGCCAGGGCCATGTCTCCAATTTGAATTTGATCTAATAAAAGTCACAGCGTCTAGACAGTGAAGCAAACTGCGCGCGAAACGCACGGAGCCCAAGCTCCGCTCACTGCCGCCACGACTCAGCGTGGTGCCGCGCGGCTCGGTGCCACGGCCTCCTGCCCGGGTGGTTGGAAATGGCTCTTTGTGTCCGGTGGAAGATACCAAACCCTCTTCTGTATCAGGGAGAGCCCTCAAGCACGAACAAACCACTTCTCCTTACCTCATGCAAATGTTATTCAGCACAAAAGGTTACGCCGTTTCCCAGGGATGCGATTATGAAGCCGAGGAGACACACTTGCGCTGCCAATTAATAAATGTTTGGTTAGTTAGACAACTTAAATCTCGTCTCTATATGCTGAGTTTTGGCAGTGCCGGCCATGCAGGGCTCCCAGCTTCGCCCTGCAGTGTGCACAGCGCTCCCTGACTCCACGGTAAATAGTTGCCCACCTGCTGCAAGACCCGAGGAATCACTTGGCGTTGCTTACTTATAAATAGCATACACCTAATCCGAGCGCTAAATTAAATTAGACTTAAAATATTCACACAGTCTACACCTGGTTCCCTGCTAATGGCAGCTAACAGCTACATTAGTAAACGTTCTTTTTCTCTAGCAAAGCTCTCCCCTCTGAGGCAGCTCTGGCAGAGCTGCTCACCCTGAGCGAGCGAGGCTGGGACAAGGGATGAGCTCTGCCTCTGCCCCTTGCGGGTGCCAAGTCTGCCATCCAAGGGGGCCACCCCTGAAGTCTGCTGCTGTTTTTTTCCCTTCGGAGTGTTCCTAAGTTTGCTATTTTTGTATCACGCACAAGGTACCAGCTCCTTTTAATTTTAAATGTTAAAAAAAAAGAGAAAAAAGGACACATCTTGCATTTTCAGAGATGCTAAGGGAGTGTGCACTGGGCACCTCAGAAAACACAAGCGAATGTTTATTCAAGGTATCTAATAGGCCTTTACCTAAAATCTTTCATTTTCTCAGTGACACGCTGCATACAGAGATTGATGACGTGGCCTTATGGTTTAAGGATTGCTGCATAATTGTTTCCATATAATAATAGGATTACAGGTGCTGTATTTTTAGCACCTAACTTTGGCCTAAAAGGCAACTTGCCCTGCTAGACTTTCAAGGAACTGCTGCAGGAGAAAACAGCTACTGCTGTACAAGCAGTTCAATAAGGAGAGCCTGTATCTGAGCAAGTTATGCCCAGCCCAGGCTACCGTGCCTGCCTTTACTGAGCTGGATGGTCCAAAAATTAGCAGGGCAATCAAAGCTGTTAGCAGGTTTGAACAGTTAACAGCCTGGGCCAAAGCCCAACAAAAACCATCTCCCCAAAATAGGAAGGAAACTTTGAAAATTCTGGATAATTAATTTTTACATTTAAAAAATCAAAACACTTTTCATTTGTATTTTAAAGTTGACTTATACTTATCAGAATGTAAGGAAAGGTAATTCAGAAAAAAAAGCCTTTATCTCTGGCCTGAGGAAAGTATTTGGGGGTTCACTCTTTTGTAACACTTTTGGCCACCAGATAAAACAAAATCCATTATTCATACAGCTCTGTTCAGGATCTCTCAGCCTACGTGTCCCATATGGCAAGGTTTAGGCTTTGAGAAGTAGCAAATATCAAATATTTCATGCAATTTTGGGGTGGGGGGAGGAGAGAAAGACTAAGCAAATGTTTATAATTCAGGTTCTGTTTAACCCCTGTTAAAAAAAAGTCTTTGAAAGCCACTGTGGAGGCAGCGTTTAATGTGT